>NC_091123.1:180289724-180589724 GCF_040183065.1 Periplaneta americana
CTGTTGCTGCTGATGATGATGATGATGGTGCTGCTGCTGATGAAGATGATGATGCTGTTGCTGATGATGAAGATGATGATGATGATGATGGTGCTGTTGCTGCTGATGATGATGATGATGGTGCTGCTGCTGATGAAGATGATGATGCTGTTGCTGCTGATGATGATGATGCTGCTGTTGCTGATGATGATGATGATGGTGCTGCTGCTGCTGATGATGATGATGATGATGATGATGATGCTGTTGCTGCTGATGATGATGATAACAACACTTAACTTCTTAATGTTTCATCAGTAGGCTAACATATAGTATAATGCCGTTTTATGTTATACAACCGTTTTCCTCGTAATACTTGTGAACAAATCATACATTTAATATTCTCATCATATTGACAGAAAAAAAAATGCGTCCTCCCATCCTACTTGGAACTTTCGTACATGGTTTCGAGAGAGACATATGCCACTCGCAGGTCAGAGAAAAATACAAATGGAACGGAGTTTGCCTCCAGTGAGTGAGAGGGTGGGGGTTGGCGGAGGTTAGAAGCAAGCGAAATGCACAGCTATCATTGCGAGCCACAATGTCTCGCGAGTCACGTTCTCGCCACGGCTGGTATAGAGGATTGTACACAAAACCCTGAAATCAAAGTAAAATAGCTGGAAAATAATTTGGAGGGGGTTGGAAACAACGCATGGCGTCCTGGTTTCTGGAAGGCTGATTCGTACGGTTGCCATGACGACCCGTCCAAACAAAGAATAGTCGAGACCGCAGAATATTCAGTCAGGATGCAATAGTATTGTATTGTATTGTATTTATTAACATTCCATGGTATTCATACATTCCTTACAGCTAGAATATGGAAGAAGTCAATCAACTTAATACTATTATAAAGTCTTCATTCATAGTCACAGTCTAGATGAAATATATACAGACGAGATTTACAATATAGTCTACTAGTACAACACAAAGGTTTAGTATCAATTTCATGAAGTGTTATTGAATGTCATGAATTCACCTACAGAATAGAAGGCGTGAGAAATTAGGTACTTCTTTAATTTGGCTCTAAATAATTTTACGTTTTGAGTTTCATTTTTAACATCGATAGGGAGGCTGTTAAAAATTTGTAATGCCATATAACGCACTCCTTTTTGATAACACGATAGACTTGCCGATGGAGTATGAAAGTCATTATTTTTGACGTGTAGTTATGCTATGAACTGTTGAATTAGTCACAAAGTTTTCACGATTACATACGAGGAAGATTATTAATGAAAAGATATACTGACAAGCCATGGGCATTATTTGTAGTTTTTTTTTAATAGTCCTACACGATTCCCTAGATTTGGCACCTACTATTATTCTAATTACTCTTTTCTGTAATAGAAATATATTGTTACTCTCTGTGGAATTTCCCCAGAATATTATTCCAAAACTCATTACCGAGTGGAAGTATGCAAAGTATATTGTTTTTAAGGTATTGATATTTACTATCTTTTGCATAGATCTAATAGCAAAACAAGCTGAATTTAGTGTGGGGATGATTTCTTTAATATGATTTTTCCAATTTAACACATTATCGATTTTTAAGCAAGAAATTTGGTTGTTGTTGTTTCTAATAGGGATCTATTGTTAATTATTGCGCTAGAAATTTGCGACGTTGAATTTGGACAGGATTTAAATTGAATTATGTTAGTTTTGTTACAATTTAATACCAATTTATTGACTGAGAACCAGTCACATATTTTGACGAGAATTTCCTCTGTTGAAGATTGGAATGTGTTGGAGTTATTGGCTGTAATTACTATACTTGTGTCATCTGCAAATAATATGGGATGACCTACATCTTCATAGGGTAAACTACGTAGTTATTGACCGGTATACGGTGATTGACCGTTTTCTTTTTTCAAGTATATTGTGAATAAACCAGGATCGTGATTTCACTTTTTGCTGCATATACCTCTAGTAACAACCCTTATTTGTGGTTAGTTGTCGTTGTTCACCCCACTGAGTTAGTGTCTGTTGTCTGAGAGGACTGAAATCGATTGGAAATGAAACTGAACGTGAACAAGTGTAAGTAACTAGAGTAATTCCTATGCACACAATAATTTATTTATTCTGCAAAGAATACATAAATTCTGGTGCTCGTTTTTACACTCATAGTGTAAGGAAAGGTATAACGCTTCTCGTCCACAGAATATTATTTTGTAAAAGTTTTTATATGACATAAAAATGCCCCGTGGTCAATCACTATAAAGTGAATGTCCGCAAACTACAGTGATTGGTCGTTTATAAATTATTTGTTAGAATAACGACCAATTTGCTCCAATTCTATGTTTTCGGTTAAATGATGGGGATTTTTACAGGACTGATACTATATTATAATGCCTAATACAGGTAAAGTGCATTATACAGAGGAAGCTGTACGACATGACATGTTTGTGTTTGTAATTTGAAGTAGTTTGCATGATATGTATTATCAATTTCTGTATATCACAACTGGTTGAATTGTTTATGCCTTAAATTTAATTAAATTGTTTTGTATTATAATATAGCTCAACTTATGAATGATCGTTTGCGTTTGTAAGTTTAATAATCTGATTGGCTATGTATTGTATACTTTTAGTAGAGCCATCGATGTAGCTCAGTCGGCAGACTCGCTGGGCTGCTGATCCGGAGCTGCGCTCGGGCTTGGGTTAGATCCCCCTTTGGACTTTGGTTTCTTCGGAGGTTTTCCCCAGCCGTGGGACTGAAGCCGGATGGTCTATGGCGAGTCCTTGGCATCAACCCCTTTGATTTGATTACCCCCTTTGATTTGATTACCTGGTTGGGGTTTTCCGAGGTTTCCCCCACCGAAAAGGCAAATGCCGGGTAATATTTTGGCGAATCCTCGGACCTCATCTCATCTCACTACATCTTGCCAAAATGTAAAAAAATTGTACAAAATTATAAAAATTGTAGAAAATTACTAAATTGTAAAACTATAAAAATTTGTAAAAATTGTAATTGTAATATTGTAAAATTTTGACATGTTCCACATCTTAAAGCTTCATTGCTCATGTAAGATCTATGGAATAAAATGAATGAATGAATGAATGAATGAATGAATGAATGAATGAATGAATGAATGAATGAATGAATGAATGAATGAATGAATGAAACGCTATAGAACCTGTCCGCAATGGAATTGGTTTAAATAAAGCTGCCAAGAAGTTTGGTGTCCTAAAAGCAACCTTAGCGTTCAGAAACAAATATTCCGTTGAAGGAAAAGTGTCCTTTGGTCCTCACCCAGTGCTGGGTGAAGCCATTTGTAATAACATCAGAGAAATGACACACACTTGCTTCTGATAAGGCACAAAAGAGAAAAATGGAAGAAGAGGCAAGAGAAGAAAGGAAGCGAATAAGAGATGAAAGAAAAGACAGGGAGAACAGTTTTTTAATATTTTTAATTTTTTTTAACTTGGTTATTTAACGACACTGTATCAACTACGAGGTTATTTAGCGTCGATGGGATTAATGATCGCGAGATGGTATTTGGCGAGATGAGGCCGAGGATTCGTCATAGATTACCTGTCATTTGCCTTACGGTTGGGCAAAAACTCGGAAGAACCCAACCAGATAATCAGCCCAAGCGGGAATTGAACCTGCGCCCGAACGAAACTCCGGATCGGCAGGCAAATGCCTTAGCCGACAGAGCTACGCCGGTGGCGAAGAGTTCTTAATGAGAAAGATCAGAACAAGAGAAACGAAACAAGAAAAAAGTGAAAACTGTGAACATGTGTTGTTTAATCACTGGTAAGTGAATATTCAATAACCGTGCAGTAGACGGTCAATAACTGTAAAAGTGGACTTGTTGTGTTTATTTAATTTATTAATAATAATTTATTTAATCTGACAGGATTAAGGCCATAAGGCCTTCTCTTCCATCCTACCAGATAGCACATATAAATACAAAAAAGAAATACAAGCACTGATGAAAATAATACAAATTAAGTTAACGCCCTATAGAGGGTCAACAGAGTCAAAAGAACACTATAGTGCTCTCATCGAGCTAATACAAGAAAAAAGAAAGAAAACAGAGATAGCAATGATGATATTGATAACTGACAATAATAATAATAATAATAATAATAATAATAATAATAATAATAATAATAATAATAATAATAATAAATACATTACATATTAATTTTCAATTTTACAACAGCATAGTTACAATATTTACTATATGTCATGGGTTAAGGTGAAGTTGCGCAACCTGACATGTGTTCAACAAGCAATTCCACGAACTAGAATGTGATTTTTTAATTTAAATTTGAATTTTGATATTGTCCGACAGTCTCTGACATGGTCAGGAAGAGAATTCCAGAGGCGTGGAAAAGATATGCTGAAAGATGATGAGTAGAAGGATGTTCTGTGCAGAGGAATAGAGAGAAGGTAGATGTTCCGGGTTCGAGGTAGTGAAAGGTAAACAAAACTAGATGCTAGGTAAGAGGGTGTGGAGGTGTGGATGATTTTAAATAGTAATAAGAGAGAGTTGAAAAATCTTCTTTCTTTAAGTGGACTGCAAGACAACAATTCTAGTGACGGTATTAGATGATCGAATTTTCTAATGTTACAAACGAAACGAACGCAGATACAGTAGCGTGCAAATTAATCCGAACAACGTAATTACTTATGCAAAACACTCAAACGGGATAAAAAAAAGGATCTAAGACATACCTTAGTAATCTATGTGGCCTCCCTTGTTCCTAATAACAGCTCTGAGACGATTTGGTATGGATTCCACTAATTTCCCACAAATATTCTTCATTTCGTCATCGTGAAACCATACACCAATGAGGGCAGAAATCATCTTCTCCTTTGTAGAACAATCCATTTTTTGCATTCTTCTTTTGCAAATTGACCACAAGTTCTCAATGGGGTTGATGTCGGGTGAGTTGCCTGGCCAGGGGAGTACCTGAATATTCTTCTTGTTGAAGAATTCCGTAGTTTTTCGAGACGTATGGCATGGTGCCAGGTCTTGTTGGAACACACCTCTGCCATCCGGAAATGATTTTTGCAACTGAGGTACGATTCTGGTTTCCAATAAGTGAATATATTTGTCAGAATTCATCATTGATAGGTATTAATGCTCCAGGCCCTTCATGTGTAAAACAACCCCAAAACATTACTTTAGGGGGGTATTTGGATGCTTGTTGGAGATGAGCTGCTGTTACTTTTTCGGATCCTTTCCGTACGTAAGAAACACGGTGGCCGTGGACCTCGAAATGAGACTCATCGGAAAAAAGTACATTCTTCCAGTCACTCACTGTCCAGTGTTGATGTAATTTTGCCCACATTAAGCGTTTTTTGCAAATAACAGGGGTTAGCAGTTGCTTCTTAATAGGCTTACGAGCCCTTCGTCCAGCTTCCAAAAGCCTAAGCCGCACTGTTGTGACGTGAATATTCGCCCCAGTGGTAGCCATTAACTCGCGGGTTAAGTCGACAGCAGTTAGTTTAGGATTTAATTTACTTTTCCTGACAATTAAACGATCATCTGCAGGTGAAGTCTTCCTTTTCTGGGGTGTGATGGATCCAGTCTCCCTGTATCGTTTTATGATCGAATTAACAGTAGCCAAACCGATGTGACATTCTGCAGCAATTTGCCTCTGTGTCATAGAAGAATGCTCTGCTAATGTTATAATTTTAGACCGTTTTCGTGGAGTTGTATCCATTTGTGAAGTCGACAGAATGTACACAGGATTGCAGTATTAAGTCTTCAACACAACTGAAATGCTTATAAGTACAAAACGACAGGCAAAATGTCACATATTATAAAAAAAATAATGACAGACCTTCAATAATGCAATTACACGTACTACAGATGTCAATTAAAACGGTATGAACAGCTGTGAGGCCAACAATGACAGAAAATGTAAAAATATATCGTGTTCGGATTAATTTGCATGCTACTGTACTGTGAACACGCTGTAGTCTATGGGCAAGATCAGTATTTAGATTCGTGAATAAAGAATCGCAATAATCGAAGTGGGGCATCACTAAAGTTTGGATCAGGTTCTTTTTAAGGCTGAGAGGTAAAATGTTGGTTAAGTGTTTGAGGGAATGAATTATGGGAAAAAGTTTTCTTACATATGTAGGTCACTTGACTTTGAAAATTTAAATTTGAATCTAAGTATACCCCTAAATTTTTTACTGTCTTGCTCTCGTCATGAAACAATACTAACAATACCATCCCATCGCACCTCCTCATACTCATCTTCTTTCACAATAGCCCTGCCAAGACTCTGGAATTCGCTACCTGCTAGCATCAGGGACTGTCGAAATAAAATTGAATTCAAACAAAAACTTACTAGGCACTTGGTCAGTAATTGATTACTTGTAAATAGTTTCTTTAATCTATCACAAAATATTTCAATATTCAGTAATTTCATCACTATACAATTTCGTTATTCTAGATTTAATTTGTAATTCAGTAAATATAAAATATTCTTTGTTTCTCTATGATAAATTATCTAGCTTTAATTATTCAGGTAATCTTTTCGTACTTTGATTTTATTGTAATTGTAAATTTAATACTAACTGTAATATTATTTGTAATTGTAATTGTAAATTTAATACTAATTGTAATTTTATTGTTGATATTGTAGTTGGAATCTCCTGGTAGAGGGGCAGAGAAGGCCTGACGGCCTTATCTCTACCAGGTTAAATAAATAAATACTACTACTACTACTATATGTAATTGTAGTATTATTTATTTTTGTATTTGATACAGTGGCTAGATCAATTTTGTTTAATGCTCGTTGGTGGCCCATTATTATAGCTTGTGATTTGTCTGGATTTAGTCTGAGTCCAAATTGTTGCGCTCATTGAGCTACAGATGCTAGATCTTCATTAATTCTGGTCACAGAGTCATTGAGTCATTTATCATTGCATTAAAATTTTATTTTTCCTTTTGTTTATTGATTTTGATTTGTTTCTGAATCTTCACTTGATCCAATGCCTTTAAAATTCTGTCAGTAAGTTACCACTGTTTTCAGCCATTTCATTGTTTTAGTATTCATTAGCTTAAGTGGTCAGTCACTATACAGTTTACCGTAGTAAGTGAAATAAGAGGGTTTGCTATGAATACCGGTACTTGAGTTTCTCGTGCCACTGTCATTCCACCTTTGCTCCTGATTTGACGGACTCGAGCCTCTGCTGAGGGGGACACTGCTCCGGCCGTGGAGATCGTGTCGCGATTGCGCGGGAGCAGAACGGTAGCCCAGCGAGGAGGAGAAGGCGGAGGCGGTCTGCAGCTAGTACGCCGGCGACGCGCGGCCGAATCGGCAGTGGCGATTGTTGCTCCTATTGTTACCGCTCTGGCCGGCAGACTGCTCCACTGTACACCGCCATGACGTCACTCGATTGTTACTCACGTACTGAACCACGTGTTTAGTTTACGTTCCTGCCTTCGTTCCAGCTGTGCTTTCGACCGCAGTGGCGAGATCGTCGAGAATAAAACGCAGCGTTGAGTGCAGTGAAATGTGTGGGGGGTTAACAAGTGCAGCAACTACGAGTGAAATTTGTGTTTTTGTGCATACACACAAAAATTACAGCAAGATATTAGTGTGTGTCTTCTGAAATAATCCTTACGTACATCTACATAGTGTTTTACAAAAGTACTTAAATCTTCCAAGTGTATGATTCTAATAATACGAACCAATTAATTTATTAGTAACAAATAAATAATACATTCCACACGAAAGTGATAAAAAAAATTGTCCTCAAAAACACTTGTTAATCACATTATTGTAATATCTTTATTCTTTCACCAAGAAATCTCCAAATACTCTTTTATAAACATTTACTTTAAAACTATGACTTTTGCCACATTTAAAACATGTCCACACTTTCATCATTTGCAGATAAAATGTCAGTTCAGTGCTATTTACCACAAAACTAGTGAAAACTACATCAAAAGTGTGAACTAATCGATAAATAAATCGAACACAACTTAGATAAAATTTTAATTTATAAATATTTTGCGAGAACTGGGACAGAAATACGTATTCTCTTATGGTTAAACACATTGACTTGTATATTTACAGGTCTATCGTTTGCAGATAAAATGTGAGTTCAGTGCTATTTACTACAGAACTAGTGAAAACTACATAAATAAATCGAGCACAACTTTGACAAAATTTTAATTTATAAATGTTTTGTGAGAACTGGGACAGAAATACATATTCCTTTACGATTAAACACACTGACCTGTATATGTATATCTCCACAAAACGACTTACTAAATAATTATAATTATAAAATAATGACAGTGACTTTCATGTGCGTAGTGTAATATCAAAAATGATATTACATGATTATATTGTGAAACTATAACTATTACTTCCACTTCTATGTCTGAAAACTAATATAATTTATTTGTGGTATTACATTTTAAATACATTCGTTTATATTCGTGTGAACAAACACTAATTTGCTATAAAACTTTGATTGCTTTCAAACGTTTTCAGACTCCCGTACTAAAAATGCGAAAAAAAAGTAAACGAACAATAATTTATAGTTTAAAACAAGAGATAAAAGAATAAAATTAAATGAGTGTGGCATAAAACAACATAAAGTGACGCTAATCTACAATTCAAACGTGTTGCAATATGAATTAAAGATGTTGTTACGTAACATCAGAGCGTGAATGTTTTTCTGTGATTGTTAAATGGAAGAATGTGCAGTCAGCTGTCTAGTCGGGAAATACGAAGTTATATGTTACGTACGTATAAATTTCAGCCAATAAGCGGCGTTCCCGCCACTCGGATAGTGACAGTTCGATGTTTCACCATGTGCTTGTGAAATTGTGTTTGGATCAGATAAAAGTTGTGTGAGTTCTAGTGACAAATCACCAGTTAATCGTGCTTTTGAAGAGATGTGTGGAATGTGATGTGATATATGGGATGTAAGAAAGTACTTCCAACGGTATTTCAGCAGTTTTGGAGACGTTTGGATTAATACGTACAAGAGGTATGTATCATTATACATTTATCACAAAATGTATACTCTATGTCTTGACCCTAAACTCAGTTATGAAAAATAAATAAGGAGAGAAAAACTTTATCAACTTTATCTGTAGGTCTATAAGTTGTATTCTATAAATCGAGCTTTGTTAACACGTTTCGAAGACGAATATTTGTATCGTATGAGTACGGCTAGGATTTTGATGACCTATAAATCATGAAAAAGTGTCCTAAAACCAATGCATTTATGTCCTAAAAATCTTTCAAAAATGCCCTTAAAAATGCCCTAGAAATTGGTCTTACATAATTGGCTTAGTAGGAAAAAGAGGTTTTTTACTACTTAATATTTAGACCGGTAATTAAATTAAATTCTACGAGTAGTACCAACATTTAAGTTTATTTAATTTTACATAATTTCTTCTAAGTGGTACACTTTAATTAATTATTTTACCTGCTGTAATTTCCATGTAGCTCACCACAAGGCCACTCTTACTCGGAATTAGCAGGTATAGGGGACTCTATATTGAAGGGGTGGTTGGATTGTACTACGTTAAAATAGCAATATTTGTGTAGAAAAGTGATTAAAATATTATACAAAATAATGGGTATTAACCATAGACGTATTGGTATTAAAGGACAAAATCAAAATATGTAAACAAATATCAAAGGAAATAAACATTATTTTATATTAATAATGGGGATTTATGGCCAAAATTAAATGAAAATGCCTCAAAAATGACCGAATAAAACAAAAGATGCTCTTATGAGTTGAAACAGGCAAAAAATGCAAAAAAATGCCCTAACAAATAGGCTATGTCTTAAAACACTCAGTTTATCACATAACATATAAATACTAAAGCAGCTATGTTCTTGGCTTACTAGAAAAAAGATGCAATTTCATCAAAATCCTGGCCCTACATATGAGATTATTACGATGATCAACGTGGTGCGAATTTTTTGGGTATATGCGCCGTGTCCTAAATGAAAAGATATCAACTTTCGTAGCTACATGAAGGCTCCATCACATGGAAGCCAGATAAAATGTATAACAGGTGCAAATACTCAACATCCTAAGCTTTTCATAGTGAATTTTTGTACTTTGTCTATGTTGTAACCTGTGTTATCTCACAAGAAAAATACTGGAACATAAATGCTGACAAGGAACTGTTAACGAGCTGAAGTCGAAGCCTGACCTCGAACTACGTACACAGATCTGTGTGAGAATTGAAAGACAAACGCAGTTGACATGGTAGAGCATGTAAAATTTATTTTTGTGTGGAAATGCCTGTTATTATTCGGTTCAGAAGCTTTTGTCATCTAGTCTGCTGTCAAAAAATTTTTGAAAGATAGAATTTATAAAACAGTTATCTATCTATCTATCTATCTATCTATCTATCTATCTATCTATCTATCTATCTATCTATCTATCTATCTATCTATCTATCTATCTATCTATCTATCTATCCATCCATCCATCCATCCATCCATCCATCCATCCATCCATCCATCCATCCCATCCCATCCCATCCCATCCCATCCCATCCCAACCCAACCCAACCCAACCCAACCCAACCCCATCCATCCATCCATCCATCCATCCATCCATCCATCCATCCATCCATCTATCTATTTAACCTGGTAGAGATATGGCCATCATGCCTTCTCTTCCCCTCTACCAGGGGATTACAACTACACATTTGAAGGGTACACTGGAAAAACGATCAAGGTCCATCAAAAATCGAAATTGAGTTAATAATGCTATCTTATAGTGGAAAGGAAGTACTATCATGTGGTCTAGCTAGTAATATTAAATCATCGTTCTTGACATTCCACTACGTCAATTTCTATTAAATTCACACATAACTAAGTATTAAGTGCGTAGACTTTAAAATTCGTTTTTCTCGAAACTTTCTAAAATGGACCTTGATCGTTATTCCCGTGTACCCTTCATATATTACCGGTTGTTCTTTATGGTTGTGAAACTCGGACTCTCACTCTGAGAGAGGAACAGAGATTAAGAGAGTTTGAGAATTAGGTTCTTAGGAAAATATTTGGGGCTAAGAGGGATTACGTTACAGGAGAATGGAGAAAGTTACACAACACAGAACTGCACGCATTGTATTCTTCACCTGACATAATTAGGAACATTAAATCCAGACGTTTGAGATGGGCAGGGCATGTAGCACGTATGGGCGAATCCAGAAATGCATATAGAGTGTTAGTTGGGAGACTGGAGGGAAAAAAACCTTTGGGGAGGCTGAGACGAAGATGTGAGGATAATATTAGAGTGGATTTGAGGGAGGTGGGATATGATGATAGAGATTGGATTAATCTTGCTCAGGACAGGGACCGATGGCGGGCTTATGTGAGGGTGGCAATGAACCTCGGGTTCCTTAAAAGCCGTAAGTAAGTAAGTGGTTTTAAGTGCGGATGACAAGGAAAATTATGAGAAGGAAAAATGTGGTGAGGAATTTGTATTGTTTTCAAATATTAGTAAGCTTATAGATACTTTCGAATGTGCGAGAATTCAGTTACTTATGTGTATTCCAGATGCAGTCACTGGAATTTATGTTATCTACGTACGGCACTGTGACAATTTCATCAGTCTTCAAATGTTCACCTATTTTCATTTTAGAGCTCCTTGCACTCACAAAATTTACTGAGTATGCCCTTGTAATCTTTTTTCTATATTGAAATAGAGTCAAACATATACAAGTTCCCACAAGGTATTTATATTTACATCTATAGTTTACATTACCTGGTCACTTTAACAGTAACGGGGTCCATTAATTAGTACAGTACACGCTCACACTGGGCTAAATTATTAATTTTTTACTCCATTTAAAATGAAAATGAATGTATTTTATAGTAACTTATGTGTTATTGACAGAATACTATTTTCGAAATTCGATCGATGATAAGTCGGCTATTCACGATTCTCCGTAAAAATATGATTTTCCTACATAGTTCCATACTCTGTCAAGTCCTATCTTTTATTTATCTATAGGTCTGAGATTTGCCGATAAATCCATGAGCTAAGCGAGTGGATTTATTTGGGAAATCTCAGACCTCGAGTGACATTTATTAGGACTATTTCGTGAATAAAATAAAAATGTAAATAATATATCCCTAAAATTCGCTCACAAAATGTTAATAATTGCATATTTATGAATAATGTATTTAACTTATTCAGACATTGTGAAGTCGAAATAGATGAATATCGATTACTGCAATAAAGAAATTAAATGTTATTCAGTAATGCCAGTTGAGAAAAGTGAAATACAGGCTTAAAAATATTAATTATATGTACTGCGTTTTCCTCTTGTTATTATAACGGAAATACGTTTTCATTATCTGCTGAAATCATAAATTAATTTAAACATTTTATAGTGTAATTACAAATATACTTATTAATACATTAATTAAATGAACAATTGTTATGAAGAAGTGTTATTTTCTTTAGATACAATGGGCATGGAATTACAGAAGATGTAGATGTGGATGTGGAAGCAGGTTTTCGCACTTTATTTAGTACAATGGATTCATGCTCATCGATTTACGTGGAAACAATTGACAACACTGACTAAACAAAAGAAGGACAATGCGATAAATTTATAGAGATAAATCGATTTCCAGAAATTATCCCGATGTATGACTGTGATTGGTTGGAATTCAAAATTTCGTTACACTTCATTGGCCGAAAATGAAATGACGTCATATAAACGAAATAGTCAACCCAATTTAGATATTCTCTTAAGTCCCATGTCAAATACAGGCTCTTCATTCTGCTGATCCCACTTCTAGGAAAATCTGACAGGTGTCTGTCAAGTTTATAAAGTTAAATTTGTCTGGAAAGGCACAATAATCAACATTTTAAAAAATGCTTAAGAAATAAAAATTATTTAAATGAAAACACGTAAAATTTGTTGACATATGCTGTCAGAAATAAAACTCATTCCCCGAAAGGCAGTGAAGAAATTTCTCTTTTCATGGGAACTTTTTTTTTTTTTTGTTTCTTGTCTTGTGTTTTTTTTCTGCCTCTAAGCTGTCGTCGTTTTGCACCATTCTTAACAATACCATAGGACCTCTTCAACGTTTGATATGTTTTCGTCTCTATTATGTATTAAAACGTTTATATTTTCTGGATAATTTGAAACATCACATCAACAAACTATTTCTATGTACACTAGCAAAAACATTGTCACGAGGTGGCAAGTGCTTTCACACTACGAGTTTTGTCAATTTATTTGCATTGCCATGTTTCGAATATTATTGCTGTTTATAGTTAATTTTCTAGCTATAACTGAAAATACATACGAACTATCTAAATGATGCAACTTAATTTAGACTGAGTTAATAATAAAGACAACTAGTGGCTTGTGCAGCAAATGCTGCAAACTAAGTTCATTAGATGTTAAAAAAAACATTTTTCAGATTTATTTTCAATGAAGAATATCGGACATTCTGAAAGTTATTTGCTTCCGTAATAGTGAAACATACTCCCTCTGAATGTTTTTTTTTATTCCAAATACTTTTTCTTGAACGTATCCACCTTCAGTTTTTGAGTTTCAACGCGAAAACGCAAGTAACAATGTCAGGACGATCTGTGGCTTTTTCATGTGGGAGTAAAGCAATAGCTATTTCAGATCGTTGCGGATTATAGGTGAAAGTTAAAAAAAAGTCAGGTTTGCTATGCTTTCGAACAATAGACATAGAATCTTGGCATAGCTGCTGCATATTTCGTAAACTACTTTGAAATGTAGAGAGTAAAATCATTTTATCCTACTAAGAGATCTTGCTGAAATGATCGGGAGATTACAAAATCTTGTAGGCCTCTTATTTTATCAGTAAGTAATATCTTTTGGTCTTTTCTTAGGAACCGTAATTTTTGCGCTCCCTCCAGCCAATACTGAAGAGAATCACGCATCACTACACCGCCATTAAATATATGAAAAAGATCGAACCCCACTTGATTAATAACTACAAAAATATTTGATTTTTAATAACAATATTATTATCTTACGTAAGTTTTATAGTTTTCAATAACATATACAGTACTATATAGCCACCACTCAGTAAATTATATGAATCAAGATCTAATTTAAGATATTCTCTACATCTACTTATATAAGCCAAAACGTTTCACTTTCATATCATCAATATAGCATTAATATGTATAATTAATGGAAAATAGTCACAGCATGGCATTAACTATAATAATATTTCATTTCTAATGGTAATAATGTCATTAAACCATCTCAAGTTTTGTAGATTTTAATATCTATTACACAGCTGTACTCAGAAAATTACATACCATAGAATCAGACCTGTAAATTAATTTCTTGACATTTTTAATAACCAATTTAATTTGAGCTCTAAATATGTCAGCATTCTTGCAGATCATGGCCTTCGTGTAATATTGTTTACTGTAGTGTGTGTTTTGTTTTATTCTGAAATGCAATTAGTGACGACAGATGGATTTTAGGAAATAGGAAAATTATGTTCAAAAACTGACATTTCACTGAAAACTACTATTTTTCTGAAAAACTTTGGGTTCCAAGCTTCAGAATGAGGGTTCATTCATTAAAATCCGTTCAGCCGTTTTCCCGTAATTTCCATTACCAGTTAAAATTATATATGTAGATATTTATAATATATTCAATTCAATTAGAATTTCTTCAACTATGAATTGCTAAATGTAGTTTCGTAATCGTTTTTAATATTATTTTTCTGTTTACAAAAATCAGCATTTGCAAATTACATGGATGTTAAAAGTGTACCTTTGGTGCTTTATTATGAGTCCAGATATATATATGTCCCTTTTCCTTTACTTCTTTACCATAGGCCTACTCCTTCAATTGTTCACTCACGTTTAAAGATTATTTCAAACCGAGCGGAAAGTTCTTTTCTCAAAGAGGGATTCTCCTGTCTTTCATACTTGCTCACTGCTAAACTTTGAAATAATTCCCAACGAAAAGAAAGACAATAAAAGGGCTTTTTTAAAAAAACAACCATAGTCCACTTCATATACGAAATTCATTATGCCATTTCTTAAGGGGAGAGGATGGTATTTTTTGGTGAAAAATGAGTAAATTTAAAAAAAATTCTTTAAAATACTCTGTGATATGTGTGGAATGCATAGCATAACATTTTGTGGGTATTTGTGCCCTTATCGGATGTTGAGTCGCCATTTTTAAACTTCCTGCATTATGTATTTTTAAATCATTCGGTCACTTTTATTATTGTTTCCGGTAAATTAAATTAAAATTTGTTTTTCTTTAAAATACCCTTTGATATGTGTGGAATGCATAGCATAACATTTTGTGGGTATTTGTGCCCTTATCGGATGTTGAGTCGCCATTTTTAAACTTCCTGCGTTATGTATTTTTAAATCACTCGGTCACTTTTATTATTGTTTCCGGTAAATTAAATTAAAATTTGTTTTTCTTTAAAATACCCTTTGATAAGTGTGGAATACATTTCATAACATTTTGTGGGTATTTGTGCCCTTATCGGATGTTGAGTCGCCATTTTTAAACTTCCTGCATTATGTATTTTTAAATCACTCGGTCACTTTTATTATTGTTTCCGGTAAATTAAATTAAAATTTATTTTTCTTTAAAATACCCTTTGATAAGTGTGGAATACATTGCATAACATTTTGTGGGTATTTGTGCCCTTATCGGATGTTGAGTCGCCATTTTTAAACTTCCTGCGTTATTTATTTTTAAATCACTCGGTCACTTTTATTATTGTTTCCGGTAAATTAAATTAAAATTTGTTTTTCTTTAAAATACCCTTTGATAAGTGTGGAATACATTGCATAACATTTTGTGGGTATTTGTGCCCTTATCGGATGTTGAAACGTCATTTTTAAACTTCCAGCGCCATGGATTTTTAAATCTCACGCCCGCTTTTATCGGTTTCCAGTAACTTCATTTTTGTTTTTTGCTACATTGCCAGACAAAAATGGATATAATTTCTGAACTATTAAAGATACATGCATGAAATTTAGAACACATTCTTTAGACTATTAGGAAACTTTTCTCTGTAACAAAATTTTCTTAATTGATTTCATTTAAAAAATACGTCCGTTTGTTTGCAAGAAAGGAAATCAGAAAATTGTTATTACATTTTAATTGTTTATTTTACAAACGTAGGGACTAATATCAAAATTCTGTTACAGACAGTTTGTAGAACATACTTTTGCAAATACATTGCAAAAAATTGTTTGAATCTATCTTTAAAAACGGTTTAGATATAGGCTATCGGTTTTAGTACAATCCTGCATTGGATATATTTTATTTTTCAAATTTGGGTCCCCCAATAACTTTTTTCAAAATATTTTTATTTGGTTGAGTTGCCACATCTGTGAGCTCTGTACATACAAAAAATTAATATTTTACACCAAATAGGAAAAAAGTTTACAAAAATACCATCCTCTCCCAAAGGTGTTGTTGAAACTTGGGAAAACTGAAGTACATTTATAAGTTAAATTGCCTCATAGAAATACATGTAACTGTGGACAATGGTTATTTTAAGAAAAAAAGTGAACTGTGTCTGTTCTTAGTATTTTTTTTTCTTTATTATATCCTGTTTCTTATCATTTCGTTGCTTACTTTCCTCCATGGGGTTACTTCTGTACCGAAAGATGACTCCAAAACTAATACAATTCACGTGACAAAATATTTTTCTCTGGGGTGGCTACGTACGTAAGATGCCGTACTGCAAATCTACTATAGTTTAAAATTGTATGGATAAATATTTCAGGATGATTCATTCATTCGCAGTGTTCTGCCCACGCGCAAGTATTTCACTGCAAACCCAGCAGTCTCCAGTCCTTCCTATTTTCTGACTTCCTGTTACTCTCTGCATATGATCCATATATCTTAATGTCGTCTATCATCTGATATCTTCTTCTGCCCTGAACTTTTCTCCCGTTCACCATTCCTTCCAGTGCATCCTTCACAAGGCAGTTTCTTCTCAACCAGTGACCACAAGGTGATATGAATGGGATATTTGTAAATGCTACAATCGTCCTGGCTGGACAATGACTGTTTTCACAAAAAAAAGTCTTTGGACTATATATAGTTGTTTTATGAAAACCATTGAAAATATCCATTCCTGTAACACAGTCCTTAAGCTCACCATACGCTTAATATCTAAACAGGATATAATCGAATAATTCTACTTCTCTGTTATTTATTCTACCACTGCTCTGTTATCACCAGTATCATCTCTTAAGTTGTGTTCATTGGCACTAAATAATTAACTGTGTTTTATTGCACCAAGGAGGATATTGTGACGAAGTACTGTAGAAGCAGCTGATGAGTATTTCGTGAATTTCCTCTTTTGTAAACAATTTTTTTCTAAAAATTCTCCCACGAAGAAAAGATAATTAGACAGAGTAGTATGAGTGTCCTTGCTCCTTTCTGTGGTGAACTGCATCTGTACTAGCCTGCAATTATTGAAATGCGATTACATAATGTATAGATAATGGTTTTAGGGTCCTACATTGCACTCTCCAACCAGCCTACGAACCTCAGTTCATGTCAGTTGCGGTGGGAAAATTGTGGGAGATCGTGTTTCGTACGTGTAATATAAATATAAAAACAATCAGGCAGAATGCAAATATTCTGACCTACTCAACCTGTTTTATACATTTACGCCTTCCCACGTTATTTCGAACTATATATGTTTTATCGTGAAAGAAAGTCGTGTGAATGCCAGTATCATCCTCACCACTATCACCGCGTAAATATTAGTCATATTATAATAATCCTTCAGGCCAAGTTACGAGTCAAAGTATAAAGAAAAAGGTTGTAATGTAAGTCTCACATCCAGAAGTCTAAATAACATAAAAAATTATGCTTCTACTTCAATATCAGAATTTGTAAATCACCCACGAGACCTGTTGCAGGACTGTTGAGATGTATAAGTGAAGCAAGACAATTCTGAACATGTGTGATGAAAATAAAATAAAAAATCAGTGTGATGTAAATGACACATAGTCTATTTCCTTATTTCACCTTTTAAGAGAATAGAACATTTTCAGCTTCTTGATATGTTTGTACAATAGTGAAAAAAAAAAAACCGGACCGACCGTTGTACCTGATTTCAGAGCCTTGTTCACTCCAGAGCACGATAGACTGGTAACTAAGACTTTCGTGGTTAGAATCCTGCTTGGGAAGGAAACTTTTTTTTTTTTTTGTTCTTATTCAAATTTATTCCCAATACTTTTCGATTTCAGTGATATTTTACTACTCAATTAACTTATTAATCCAGAACATGAATTTTACCAGCAATCATTTTTATCCCGGCTTTAGCAAATTATGTTATTTTTTTGGTACGCTTTTCAAAATGATATTAGAAATAAAAATAGAAATTGTATCATTTTAACGACCATATGCTCTTAAAGGGCCGCTTAACGTCCTGATGAAGTTCCTCTATTCATGGTTCTTGTATATAGAATTTCCTTTCAATAGTTGAGTGGTTCTCGTCGATCACTCTCTGAGTCTTCATACAAAGGTTACGTATTACAAATTTAGAACGCTGTGAAATGGTATGACATTTGATACTGTCCAAAAATGAGTTAATAATGTTTTGTGCATTTAATTCAGGATAATAACCCCGTCTAAACCTTTTTGTGAAAAGAGGAGCTCAGCAAAAGGTTAATTACTCTGCAAGACGCACCTGCCCAGTTCTTTCATGACGTCATTTGTCACGAACGCCTGCATTGTCCACAATACCGAACATATTTCGTTCTAGTGTGAGGATCAGTGAAGAATAAGCAGTCATTGAACTGGTAGCTACAGCTTTTTTCAAATTCACTTCAATATTACTAAAAAAAATAGCAATTTAAATTTTAAAATCTTACCTTGTATTTATGTTGCAGAAATCGTAATAGTGCTGTTGACAGTTCAGGAAAATGAAGATATCTGAAACAGGAAATTTTGTTCCTATTAGAAAATTACTGTAGAGTGGATCGGGGGAAGATGCCTGATTTTTTCTTTGAATGAAAATTTAAGATATTGTTCACTTAGTTTTGAATTTCATATTTAAATATCTAAGTCTGGAAGATATTTTAAAACTATATTTTTGGTATAAAACAGAAAACATTAAATACAGGTTTTCTTCTTACCTGCACTGTAGGCATCTTTCCCCGATAGTCGGGTAAGATGGCAAATACAATTAACACATTTATATATACAGTGAAACTTCCTTTAACGGACACTTCCCAATAGCGGACTCCTCTCAATAGCGGACATTTTAAAATTCCCCTGCAAAATAACATTGGCCCTTATGATAAAATTCTTCCAAATAGCGGACATTCTCAATAACGGACGCGGACACTGAAATGTATCTCCCAACAACAATTAAAACTTCCAAATAACGGACAGCGTGAAAGAAAAAAAAAAGCAAAAAGACGATTCTAAATTAAACGGAATTCTAACGGAATTCTTTGCAACAATCATTATCGTACATTTGAACGTTCTTGTACTTTATTGAAGGTAAGCAGCACAGTTGTTAGTTGTGATATTGTACTTGAGCAGTCCGTACTTTCTTAGTTTGAGTATTCGGAAGTACAGTCACATTAGAAATGTCACAAAAACGTAAACGTTTGTCACTAAAAGAGAAAGTGGATATTGTAAAGCATAGTGAGAAGGAGAAATTAAGTGTTCGTGAGCTGGCCACAAAGTTTAATGTGGGAAAAACTCAGGTTAGTGAAATTTTGAAAAACAAGGATGTTATTTTAAAATCATACACTGAGAATGCAATTCTAGATTTCTTTGTGTGAGGTGAAGTGGTACAGTGACTGATGTTTATTTCATTTACAAAACATTTACTGGTACGATTTCTCTCTGGATGGATACTGTAAACAATTTCACAATCTCACTGTCTACTGTACTGTACTGTGAAAGTAATATACGTTACAAGAGCAGTAAGTTGACGTTTTCATGGTCGAGGAAAAGATTGAAAAAGCGAAACGTAGTTGAGCTTTTTTAATTTCCGAGAACATGAAAACAAACATACCGCTCGTGTATCGTACATTATTTTGTGCTAAGATCGTTTATTACATACCTGAAAGACGAATTTCTAATTAGTTGCAATGAAATCTCCATGTTGGTTTCTGTTTAATGACGCCAACTTCGGAACACCAAAATATCTTTCTTCAACATTGTTGCTATAAAATGTTTTCTGTGTTTACTATACTCCAGCAGACCGTGATATACGTCTGTCTCCCCCCCCCCCCAGTCTATAAATGCGAACTTAAAACAAACGGTAAGTTTATGTAATGATTTATTTTTCATTTTAATATTTTAACAATATTATTTATATAACATATTGCAGTAATAACATCGGCATCTGGAATCTCGTTGATTTTTTCACGGCTTCCTTAATGCTACTTGTATCAGGAATGCAGTAAGTTTCGTGGAGTAGTAAACTTTACTTAATTTTTGCAAATATTTAAAAACAATAATTAACATTGCAATTTAGGTGAAATTGCAGTGGTAAGTTTCCAATTTATAATTATTACTATGTTAAACGTCTCTAAAAATAATATGTTAAAAGTCTAAAGCAGTAAAATGAATGTGGCGCTTAAGCGGTAAGAAGAGGGAAATTGTTATGTGTGTTACTTTGGGAATACTGAATGTGGTATTTCACACTTACCGCGTATTGGTTCTGTGCGGAAAACGAGCAAATACGCACGATCTCGCACAAAATATAGTGTTGAATACGTATGTGAAATTTTAATGTATTGTATACATACCAACGATTTTCTAAATAGCGGACACTTCTCAATAACGGACATTTAGTTTTTCCCCGGCGGTGTCCGCTATTGGGAAGTTTCACTGTATATGTGTTTTACCTGAACTTGGTTTTATACATGTATATAACAAAATTGATTTAATCTAAAGCTCATGGATACCTTATCACTCGTTTATGACTATTTAGGAACACAGTCATTGCACATATTTTATAGCCGTGTGCAAGACTCGTGAAATCACTTCTTTGCACACAATGCATTCAATCCAGTACATTTTTTTTGTCATCATTCTTTTTTAGGAGGCGTTTAAGGGTACGGTAAGAAATCTCGTATGCTTGCCATGCTCTAAAACAGTTCATACCCTCTGTTATAATATGTTCCATAGTAAGTTGAAGACTGTCCTCAATCCAATGACTTCTATCAGAGGATCTTACGTAATGTTTACACATTCCCTGCAATGAAACAAAAAATAAAACTCTTGCAACAAATTGCCATCTTATCCCGAAAAAAAAGTGATCATCTTCCCCAAGTATCGGGGTAAGATGCCTAGTGCTGTGACGCAACCTAGATGGCGGAACAAGGTCGTTGTTTGTTAACAATACAAACTTTAGAACCTTTACTACAATATCCATTACAAAGGTTTGAAAGTTAGGCTATTACGAATTCAAGGATGTATTAAAATTGTAACATGCCTTTGCCATTATTTTATAGCAGAAAAATCAGCTGTTTTCTTGCTTTTCTTCTTCTCACAACAAGAACACAAGAACACAGACATTCAACTGTCTCAGTGATCATGAAGATATGTGCGTGGCGTTCTCTCTTGGAAGAATGTGAAACTACAAGAAATAAGTATCTTCCCCCTATAGGCTAGCCATCTCCCCCCGATTCACTTTATAGACCAAAAGATAGACTGCTATGCAGAGATACACTATCACCTTTACTTTTTAACTTCGCTCTAGAATATGACATTAGGATAACACAGAGGGTTTGGAATTGAACGGGTTACATCAGCTTCTTGTCTATGCGGATGACGAGAATATGTTAGGAGAAAATCCACAAACGATTAGGGAAAACGCGGAAATTCTACTTGAAGCAAGTAAAGAGATAGGGTTGGAAATAAATCCCGAAAAGACAAAGTATATGATTATGTCTCGTGACCAGAATATTGTACGAAATGGAACTGTAAAAGTTGGAGATTTATATTTCGAAGAGATGGAAAAATTCAAATATATTGGAGCAACAGTAACAAATATAAATGACACTCGGGAGGAAATTAAACGCAGAATAAATATGGGAAATGCCTGTTATTATTCAGTTGAGAACTTTTCTCATCTAGTCTGCTGTCAAAAAATCTGAAAGTTAGAATTTATAAAACAGTTATATTACCGGTTGTTCTGTATGGCTGTGAAACTTGGACTCTCACTTTGAGAGAGAAACAGAGATTGAGGGTTTTTGAGAATAAGTTTCTTAAGAAAATATTTGGGACTAAGAGGGATGAAGTTACAGGAGAATGGAGAAAGTTACACAACGCAGAACTGCACGCATTTTATCCTTCACCTGACATAATTAGGAACATTAAATCCAGACGTTTGAGATGGGCAGGGCATGTAGCACGTATGGGCGAATCCAGAAATGCATACAGAGTGTTAGTTGGGAGGCCAGAGGGGAAAAGACTTTTGGGAAGGCAGAGACGTAGATGGGAAGATAATATAAAAATGGATTTGAGGGAGGTGGGATATGATGGTAGAGACTGGATTAATCTTGCTCAGGATAGGGACCAATGGCGGACTTATGTGAGGGCGGCAATGAACCTCCGGGTTCCTTAGAAGCCAGTAAGTAAATAAGTAAGTAAGTAAGATAGACTGCTAATATCAAAGTATAAAGTACAGTATGCGCCAAAACAAACAGTAATGAAAATTGATACTGCGCTTTCTTGTCTCTAGTAATCTATAATTGCAGTTAAGCAAAACTTTTCAATAATCCGCAGTATAAACATTTCTCTATAGAATAATATTTCATTGAATTGAAGTGAAAGAGGAGAAATGGGAGGGAAATTTAAAAGAAACACTAAACGCGTCCTCGCAAAGGGTTCGGGACTGAAAGAAACTGAATAAGTGGACTACAAGCCCGTTGGCCACTTGTCTCACTCCGGGTTACGCTGCTCCATTGAAGGAGCTCTACAAAATTTTGAAGGGGGAAAGCCGAAAATGGACGTAACCTCTTAGGCACCACATACGCGAGGGGAGGGGGGTATGTGATCAAATTGATCACGGGACAGGATGAGGAAGAAATGAAGGAAGGTGTAAGTCTGCACAATGAAAGGAGCTTTGCCATTTCGCAGTGCAGGTGGAGTTGAGAAGACTTATTCTTCTGTTGTTCTTTGACTAAGGCAAGTAAAGGCCGTCGGAAGAGACGCCGCTAATTCTAAATCTGCAAATTGAAAGGTTCTCTGTCCTTTCGCAATGCGACTAGAGACGAGTAACCTCGCCCCTGTAACGGGTATTTTATAGAAGCATTTATTAATTTTTTTATTGGGTTATTTTACGACGCTGTGTCAACATCTAGGTTATTTACGTCTGAATGATTTGAAGGTGATAATGCCGGTGAAATGAGTCCGGGGTCCAACACCGAAAGTTATCCAGCATTTGCTCGTATTGGGTTGAGGGAAAACCCCGGAAAAAACCTAACCAGATAACTTGCCCCGACCGGGATTCGAACCCGGGCCACCTGGTTTTACAGTCAGACGCGCTGACCGTTACTCCACAGGTGTGGGCTACCACGGCATTTATGTCGTTTTATCGTAAATTGGAGAACTTTATGGGGAAGGGCATGTAGGTCCGTGGCCCATTTATCTTAGGGCTCATCCCAACATTTGTCTTAGCGCCTTAGGAAAACCACGGAAATACCTTAGGTAGGATGAGTTGTTTCAATATAAGAGACTAGCCAATTGTCTCTTAGGTAAGGAGTCGATTGAATTATGACTTCAGTCTGTTGAATCGTCTCAATGTGGAGACCAGTCAATTGGTTCTATGGTGACTCAATTAGAAAGAGGTAGGAGAGAGGACATCGATGTAATATCATTATTAAAATTAGAGGAATTACCGGGATCATGGGGAAGTGAGTGCAGGTCCGAGGCCCATTTCTTATAGGGCAGGATGAGTTGAATAATATTTTATATTCACTGACTTCTTTTTATATAAAGGCATGTTCAAAATGTTTCCATTATTTTCTATGTAACATTCGCAACGTTCACGTGGATTCTCAAACATGTTTTCAATTATGAATTGCAGCAGTTGGTGAAAGAATGTTACAAACTTTATCCTTAATTCCGCAAAATATGTAGGTGGGTTCTTCATAAATGTGGACTCATTTAACTTGCCTCGGACATAGGCATGGGTGGCCAACTCGTTCTCTCTAAGTGTTAACATAACCTCAGTGCAGGTAGAACGGACTCTGTACTAGCTGTAGTGTCTGTATGCGGTTCTTGCAAGACGCAAGTTCGCTCGCGTCTGCAGTAAGTGGCGGCTCGTTTTAAGTGAAAAACAATATAATTCCCACACCATTTCTCCTTAGTGATAACTCGAAAGAGAAAGATTTTTTATTAAGAAGGGAGGTAAAGCTTGTATTATGTTCTATTACACTTTATTACGCATGACATTTTATGTTACAAATAAACACAGTGAAGGTTTCAGTAAAGAAATACTGTCTAGATCTGCTTTAGAAAAGCTAAAGGTAAAAATGGGATATCAACAAGGTGAGACATATCAAATATAGTTAGCACGTTGTGCGCTTGAGTTACGGAATTGCATGAAATATGATCGACTAGCTAAGAGCATTTATGGATAAATTTGAAACGTAACAGTATCATGTAGAACATAGACAACTTCACTTTCTTTAACTATGAACTATCTTGAAGAGTATAAGAAAATCTTCTTATCAAATATAAGACCCTACTTCAATTCCTACAGCAGAATTCACTGGTAAGTTTGGAGAAACAGTGACAATTGACAAGGAATCGAGATTTTCTGAAATCCTTTTGGCTTACAGCCGGTAGACGATCCTGAAAGTTTATAGCTTGAATTGATAAATCTACAGAACAGCACGCCACTCAGATTCCAGCGAAATCAGGAGTCGAAATGTTCGTAATGCTGCCTAAGTCAGAATTTCAAAATATACTCTATGCTTCCACATTATGTGCTTGAGGCAGAGTTTAATACAAGAAAAAAGTGTAGAAGTTTTTTTTTTTTAGCTCAGAAGTAAGTTTATTTCATCTGCCGTGACATGTAAAAATTAGTTCCTTGAATTTGTGATTGTTTGCGAATACAGACTATTACCTTTCTGAGAATATGTATAAATACTTGTAAATTCTCGCGTTCTCTGTTTCAAATAAGACATATAATAAGAAATATTAGCAAATAGTGTAATAATAAATAATTGTTGCAGCTATATTTGTTGTATCTTGAAAAGGTTGTATTCATTTTGTTGTTTCCAGTACTTAACTACAGACGTGGACAAATTATTAGCAAAATTGAAGATTTTTACAATATATTTTTACAAAATATGATTATTCAATTTAGACTACAGTTGACATCTTTGCGTATTTCCAAATTATTAGCAAAATTGAAGATTTGTATTGTATATTTGTAGAAAATTTAACTCTTCAATTTGGACTACATTGGATATTTTTGCATATTTACAAATTATTAGCAAAACTGAAGGTTTTTATTATATATTTTTACAAAATTCGATTCTTCAATTTGGAATACAGTTGACATTTTGGATATTTTCAAATTATTAGCAAAACTGAAGATTTTTATTTTATAGTTTTACAAAATTTGACTCTTCAATTTGGACTGTAGTTGACATTTTTGCTAATTTATAAATTATTAGCAAAATTGAAGATTTTTATTATATATTTTTACAAAATTTAACTCTTCAATTTAAACTAAAGTTGACATTTTTGCATATTTCTGTCTATTGTAATGATAGAAATATGCAAAATTATCAACCGTAATCTAAATTAAAAAGTCAAATTTTGTGAACAGAATTATCATAAAAATCGTCAATTTTGTTAATAATTTGTCCACGTCTGTAATTTACAAAACTAGAAAATAATATACTTTTGTTATGTGTTCAGGTATAGTCTGTCTAAAATTACTATAATTACTGTACCATGCGTCATTCTGAGATTGAAATCATGGAATAGATATCAGGACCACCTGCATGAGCCGCCAGAGCGCACCGTGGCTTTTGCAGCGAAACTACAAACAACTTGTAACTGCTCCGGCTGGCTCCGTCTGTCTTTCCCTGTTTCAAGGTTTTTTTAGCACTTTGTGAGCACGAGTTGCCCATCCGTGGCCATGCCTATGGAAAGAGATTAAAAAAGCTCGCGCTCGGAACTACTAGTAAGCATCGCATCCCTGCTGTATAATATGAATGAAGCGTTAGTAATGATTGAGGATAGCGGAACCAAACCTAATTAAGATATTAGCAGGTCTTGTGCTTTACGTTGTCATTAAGGTAATGAGAAGTCACAATACAGTTGCGCAAAATCATTACAATGACTGTATGCTGCAATTGCACAGAATCCAGAGCAGAGCTGCGAAGTGTCTGATAGCTGGCGTGTTCCACACACGTCCATTACGTGTGTCCATGTCAAGCTGATGCAGTAAGTCGATAAATTCCAGTAGCGACGTATATTGTACAACAAAAGCACGACTAGATCTGCTCTTCTAGAGAACCCAAAGTCCCAAAAAACAGATATACAAAGACAGTTGTATTTACAGTAGCCTATATAAAATTGATATTCTGCAAAAACTCATATCAAGTTTAAAGTTTAGTGATTATGAAATGCCTTACGGTAGGCCCACTAATTCCTCTTCTTGAGGCGCTAGAATACCATTCTTTCTTTGGATCAACAACAAGCACTCTTTGATTGAGTGGTTAGCACGACGCAGGACAACCGTAGAGACGCCAAGGAAATGGTACAAGATAAGTGTATTACTTACAATTTTTACTTGTATTTGCAGTTTTTTTTTTGCATATTATTTTCATTTTGACATCATCATCATCCTTCACGAATTAGGCCTCTGTAGACCTGTTTCGGCCCCATCTAGCAGTCTTCTTAACGGTCTTCCTGGTCGACGATGTCCTCTAGGTTTATATTGCATCATAATTTTTGGGATTCTTGAATTTTCCATTCTTCTTACATGATCTAGCCAATTGAATTTGTATCTGGTGATTTTTTCTTCTACTGACTCTACTTCTAATTGTTCTAAAATTTCTTCATTCCTTTTTCGGTCTAAAAGAGTATATCCTGCTGTTCTCCTGAAAAATTTCATTTCCGTTGCTTTGATTCTGTTCATGTCTTTTTTCTTTAATGTCCAAATCTCGCTTCCGTATAGAAGGGTGGGTAATGCTAGTGTATTATATATTTTTATTCTTGTAGATTTTTGTACTAATTTAGCTTTTAATGTATTGTTTATTATTCCTAGAATTTGTGTAAATTTGGTAATTTTCTTGTTCACATCTTTTTCATTTCGATAAGATATTTCACAACCCAGATAATTGAAATTTTGCACTTGTTCGAGGCATTGGTTATTGTGTATTATCTTATTCTCACTGGGTCTTGTCCTAAAAATGCCATTACTTTTGATTTTTGTGCTGAAATTTCCATCCCAAAATCTTTTAATATTTCATTTAATGTATACAATCCTCTTTGTAAATTATCCTCTGAATTGGAAATTATGACTTGATCATCGGCATAGAGTAAGGTATTTAATGTTAGAGCACTGGTTATTTTGATTCCTGATGTGTAGATTTGGTTCCATTTTAAAATAATTTCATTTATATAAATATTAAATAAAGTTGGTGATAGTGGACAACCTTGTCGAACTCCATTATTAACTAATTTTCTTTCGGATATACAGTTATTTATTTTGACACTTATTTTGCTGTCCGTGTAGATTTCTATTATATTTTGGAATAGCAAATTTGGAATATTTTTTTCTTGTAATATGTCGAATAAAAGGTCTCTTCGGACTTTATCAAAAGCTTTCACAAATTTCATTTTGTCACATTTCTTTTTTACTAACTGACCTTCCAAGGCTTGCCTATAGGCACAGAATAACACACAATTTACAATAATGGTTGTACATGAATGGGGAAATAAAAAAAAATATATATATAGATAAAAAATTAAGATAAAAATAAAGATTTTCAATTACAAATGTATAGAAGTAGATAATGAAATACATAACTAAGTAAAACCATAATTATCAATGATAAGCTTATAATATTAATTATCTTGAAACTCATCAATTCCTTTTGCAGAGCTTAAGATTATATGCTCTATAATGAACTATAACGAGATGTCAATTACATAAGCACTCAGTACTGAGACAACTTGACTGCTGTATAATTACATCATCAAGCAATCCGTGATAATAATAAAATGTCGCAATAACGTTGAACTTATTTGTTAAAATCGAATTTAATACACGTTAGTAAACTCATTACCTTTAATTTTTATTTAACTGAGTAGTAAAATAACGAATCTCTCTGTGGATGAAACACAGTTCTCAATATTATCACGATGGAATTACACCAGAACCACAAGTAGTCACAGGGCACATTATTGAAAATATTGTGCAACACAAAATTACATTATATTCAGAAAACTGGATACAAGAAGAAATATACATATAGTCCGGGTCAGCTTACTTCAAACCCTAAAGGTGAACCTAACCATTTTTCCCCCATGCGGGAAAAGCATGGAGAGCGTTACACTTTGTGATGAGGGTACTAAGAAAAGGTTCTGATAAATCCAAAGAGATTGCATATAAATCACTAGTACGTCCAGTAATGGAATATGGTGCTGCATGTTGGGATCCTTACAGATTAGAACATATTAAGACACTGGAAAAGATTCAAAAACGGGCTCTTAAGTGTTGTCGGAAAAATTCACCATTAAAATGGGACACACTCAGGGACAGGAGAACGCGAATTCGATTATGCGCACTGTTCAAAACATACAGAGGTGAGCCTGCCTGGAAAGAAATAAAAAATAGGTTGCAGCCGCCAAATTACTCTTCAAGGAACGACCACTCATATAAATTGAGGGAAAGAAGGCAGAGGACGGACACTGGAAAGTTTTCTTTTCTCAATCGTACTATCAGGGACTGGAATGCTTTACCTGCAGACTTACTAAAGGCTTTACCAACAACCAAAAATGTATTTAAAAATAGGCTTAAGGACCTTACTAATAGACGGTAATTATACACAGTACTTAAAGGGTGTAAATGATATGTTGTTATTGAAGTGTTGTATCAGTGAAGAATTATGTTGTGTCAGTGAAGTGTGTTGTATCAGTGAAGAAGTATGTCGTGTCAGTGAAGTGTGCTGTGTAAGTGAAACGTGTTCCTGTCAGTGAAGCTTTATAGTTTATAGTGGCAGTGCAAAGTATTTGAACAGTGAAATGTTTTTGAAGTGTTAGTGAAATCAGGATAGAATCAGTGAAATGTGTCGTAGTTCCAGTGCAGTGAGTGAGTTGACAGCGAAATGAGTGTAATGTTGAAAGGTACTTGTGCAGATATGAACATATACTCGTGGGTTTTAGTTCGATCTTAGTTTTAAGATACAAATTAGAATATTTCAAATGTTATTTTAAGTGATCGTTTCATTTAATTTAGTATATTCCCTGTTGTTGTTGTTATTATTATTATTATTATTATTATTATTAGTATTAATTATTAGTATTATCATTAATTGTATTTTTAATTAATAAGTTTATTATTGTCATTATTGAGTGTAATTAGTTACCACTGCCACCGGGTATATACCCATTGCAGTGTGAATAAATACATACATTACTACATATGCTAGTGGATTGTGGTGATTTTCTAGTTTTCAGATTGAATTTTCTTTTGCCAACTTCGTTTCGAATTTCGGTACTGAGAAATACTACAACTGGTAGTGATTTTATAACTGTTATGTTGGCAGCAGTGACACAAGTTGTCGGTAGTTTAAATTCTGAAAATTCAAAATTGTTCTAGATTTCTGAGCCCATTGGTGAAAGCTAGTGAAATTTGAACATAATTAATATCAGTATTAATATTAATATATAATAGTTATTGTATGTGTTGCTTTGTATTGTGACTACGATTTCAAGATTAGAGTCAGGTAGGCTAAGTGTAAATAAATATAACATTTCGTGTGGTACATGCCCTTGAGTAATCGATAGAAATACCATTTCACATTTTAATTAATTTCTTTCGTGTTTAGACTTTTATTACAATAATGGAATCGAAACTGATTGCAATTCTTAGCATCTTACTCAAGATAGATTGAATAATCAATACTTTTTAATGCAGCCCAAATGTTAAATATTCTAAAGCATACATTTGAAAGTGGCATTCGTTTTCGGAATTCATACTAATCGTTTCACGTGATCAAACAAAATACATTTTTAGGTTAGGTTTCGTGATTCGTAAACTGTTTAATCAAAGCAATGAATTTCATGTTGTAAGACAAAATACATTTTAATATTAGATCATACACTAATCTACTAACTACTAACATAATGTGCGAGAGGTCCAAAAGAAAAAATATACTCTTTCACAAATTACTGAACCTTTTAGAAAACACCTCCCCAACATAAAGATGAGATGTGGTGAATAAGCAAAACACCGTTATTGTTAATACTATATTATTATTATTATTATTATTATTATTATTATTATTATTATTATTATTATTAAAAAATTAACAAGTAGCATCCTACATTGAATTAAGCACGATCACTTAAAATAACATTAAAATAAATCTAATTTGTATCTTAACCCGAAGTTCGAACTAAAACCAACGAGTATGATATGTTCATATCTGCACAAGTATCTTTCAACATTACACTCATTTCACTGTCAACTCACTCACTCCACTGGAACTACGACACATTTCACTGATACTATCCTGATTTTACTAACATTTCAAAAACATTTCTCTGTTCAAATACTTTGCTCTACCACTTTGCTAATCAGTGGGGTAATCCTATTACCCCTCTTGGTATCAGGAGTGTTAAGAGAAAATAAACACTTCTTTTAAGAAGAGTCGTTCTAACTAAAAGATATAGCCTAGACCAGCGTTTCTCAAATTATGGTCCGCGGACCACCTGAGATCTGCCCTTGTGGTTCTTCAAAAAAGACAGAAGAAAAAATAAAATTCAAACGAATTGCGTATTAATTATAGCTGAAAATTTCAGAGATTGGAAATTACACATGGCAATCGCTTTCACTTTTTCTCCCAGTACCGGTACCGATATTTTATGAAATTTGTTACCCTACCCGTCTATTGACTTCCCACTCTACTCTCAGCAACAAAAGAGGAATTTAAAGCACTATGAACGTGGTGTTTCTCGCCGTCTTTTCCCTGCACATCTGGTGCTGCATCTGTACTCAGCCAGGGACCACCCGAATTCATTACAGAGGACCAAAGTACCGAACCTTTTCATGTATTTATGACTTTAAATCTTTCTTATGTGATACACGCTAGTAGTTGTCCATGTCTCTGTTAAATAGTGCCCATTATAAATAATGAAAAACTGGCTTCGATCCGGATCTTTTAAAAGAAAGAAACGTGATGATACGCTTCATTTAGGTAGTGCTAATAGTTCAGAAGCTATGTGTGAAGATATTAATAGGCCTATTAATGATTCTAGTGCCATTAAAGAAATATCTAGTCATTTAATATAGGCCTAGAACAATTGTGTAAGAATCGACAAGCTCATTCATCTCATTAATGTGAGTACCAACATTTATTTATTTATTTTTTTTTAGTTAATAAGTTAAATATTATCCAAACTCTAATAGCCTTGAATTATTAAAAAAAACGAAAATGAATTTTCTTTTATTAACATTAACTAAATTAGCTAACACTAATATAAAATTAATTGAATTAAATTAATTTTAATTAATTAATTCTCATTTAAAATATACGTATACTGCTATTAAAATATGCTACAAAAATTATAAATTTACTTTCGGAGGGAACAAGAGTAAGGTGGTCCTCGGAACTGTTCTGACTTAAAAAAAGTGTTCCCCACTTCAAAAAAGTTTGAGAAACGCTGGTCTAGACAATAAATTTAAAACCAGAGTTGTTTAAATTTAGCACAAAAATATCGATATCTTCAACTCTGATAACAATGTCAAGTATAAAGTTCAGCTTATCTCTACTTACTAGTTTATGATTGCAACACTGCATAAATAAATAGAGAATATTTCCTTCAGCGACCCACATTAGAGATGCTGGGAGCAAGAGATGTAACCGAGTCTGCGTGACGGACATCTGTCAGACCTCCAGTTGGTTCAGTTAGCATTTGAAAAGGCAAGAGATCGTGATACTTCCATGTCTATCGTTTCAAGTTAGTTAAAAGAGTTATTGGACGATTAAGGTACGGGAAATCTTTGAGTGTGCAACTGTTTTCCATTCCACATGCTGGTTTCATGTATCAAGTGAATTTATTGTTGTTGAGGTACTCCTATGTAGCTTATATTTCAATGTAAGGTAATAAAGGTCTATGTGGTTATAATGACGCAAAAAATACTGTTTTTGTACTTCTTCCTTAATGTCGCAAAAATAACATTGACTATCTTATATTTTATGCGGAATCTAAGTGATATCTCAGCGTTTAATTCTCGACTTCAGATGTTATCGAACTGGCTTCTTCTACTGGTATTTCCTTCCTTATTTGCATGAAATCGGACATCGAGAATGATTCTAACCTGCTATGTTAAATAGTAATACAACATGAACTTGTGCTTTCTTAAGAGAAATTTTTAACATTCTTACTCTTAGGCTCGTGTGGAAATTTTATGACTAGTTTTGCTTGACATTACAAAAAATACAGACAAGTGCTTAACTCAAATATATTTAGTACCTTTACCTTAGTTCATTAGTTCATTAGTACATTTCCTTGTAATTTAATTTAATTTAATTTCTTCCTGTAACCACTACAGGTTGCCGTCGACAAAGAGTACCATGATACAATAGAGTAAAAACCTTGAGGCTTAGCGATAAATTGTTGTTAGAGTGAAAAAGAAACAATTTGAATTATATTGAAACACGTGATGTTAAACGAAGTAACGTCAAGGAGATGCGAATTAGTCATGGTCCATATGTTGATGCCTGAAAATAGCTATTGAGCCTTTGAGTGCTGCAATTGTTAGATCTCTTAAAATATTTTTATGCAGGCCAAAAGATTTACAGAAGTCGAGTAGGAACCGGGGTATGGTCCCACGGGTTCCTATCATTAGTCCCGTAATGACGATGGATTCCAGATGGTATTTGTCCTTATAAAAACTGATGGAAGGTTAATATATATTCCTTTTTTCCTCGTGTACTTCTTCTGGCTGGTGTTCGTGCGATTCGAATCTCACAGTAGGGTCTATGATGTAACCTTCAAGAGAGGGAGGTTTAAATGCAATTATGTCGATTCTTGGATTACTGCCCTCACTGGATATGCCGTGTACTTCTTCATATACTGAATAACCTTTGTTCCTTAAGGCGGTTGCTATTATAGATCTTACTGTATGATGCCGCGTATTTCGTAGAAGTTCGCCGTGTAGTAACCAATCCTGTGTTAAAATTCAACTGGTAATGCTTTCGGCTACAATTCCAGGAAATTCAGGTTAGATTTCCGGAATAAAAGTGGGATTTATGACCTTTCTTGTATTGTGTTTGTATTATGTTGCCTTAAGCAATTTCTGGCGCTATGGTAACTACATGATCAAAAGGCCTTGTTATTTGTGGCTGTCTGATGCTGGTTCAAAATCTGGAGCTGATCTCTTGACACTGAGATGGACGCAGGTTCAAATCACGCTGGGGTTGATTACCTGGTTCAATTTTTCCGAGAAATTTCCTCACTGTAATGCGAATGTCAGATAATCCAAACAAATTATCGGTCTCATCCCGTCAAAATACAACTTCGTTACCACCAATTTCATCGACGATAGACACCTCGCAATAGATTACATGACATTCGTCTTACGGTTAGGGAAAATCTTCGAAAAAATCCAACCAAGTAATTAGCCCAAAAGGGAATCGAACCCACTCAAAACCGCTACTGCCTGAGGTACGCCGGTGGCTTATTATTATTATTATTATTATCATTATTATTATTATTATTATTATTATTATTATTATTATTATCATCAACATAAGTTTCAACAGGCTATGAAGGGCTATTGCCAATGAACATATTGGGCTGATTGCTGCTTTGATTTTTTCCGAGATTTTTCCTTGCGTAAAGCGAATATATGTCTGATAATTCCATGGCAAATCCCCAGATTCATCTCATCACACACTATTTCCTTATATCACTTTTACACTATCAGAATGCTTAATTTTAACAACATGTTACTTATTTTAACGAAGTATCCTTTTTGGTGCAAGAGAACCAATTACAAGATTATCAGTTCATCTTTTCAATAATTTCCATCTACACAGTTACTATCTCGAGGACATCGGGTTGCAAATATTAAGAGACGCCTTAACTATCTGTACATAATCATTTTATACAGGGTGTAATTAAAATGTTTATGTTAAAACTTTAGGGACATATTCCTATCTTACAGAGCATAAACAACTCTACAACTCTGCTTGCATTGTATGATGCGGTACATTATGAAATAAAAGTAGCATGCCATATAGAAATTTGTCTGTCAGGAAGTGCTCAAAAAGGTATTCTTTGAGAATGTTGTATTTTCGCGTCTTCCAAAACACGGACTCGAAGACTCTCTTCATCTTACACCGGGGTTCATACATAAGCTCTTTCAAATGACCCCACGAATAAAATTCTACTGGGTTTAAGTCCGGAGAGCGCAGAGGCCAAGGAATTGGTCCATATCTATCTATTCATCTGACACGGGACCTTTGATTTAGAAATCGACGTGTTTCGTCTTATTGATAACGGCACATTGTAACAGAACAGGCAAGGTGTACTGTAAGAACACTTTGTATCTTTCTCTGTTCAGCCTGAGTGGAAGAAGATGAGGTCCCACCAAAACGTCACCAACAACGCTGCCCCAAACATTGATATTTACATGTGGTATGCTATTTTTTTTTCATTATGTACAGCATCATACAGTGTAAGCAGAATTGTAGAAAAAATGGCTGTAAAAAGGAAATGAAGCGTTTTCGGATCAATGTTCATATAAAATTTGTTCATTCTTTATATTAGAGGAATATACCCCTAAAATTTTGACATACATTTTAGTCACATCCTGTACTTACTTACTTACTGGCTTTTAAGGAACCCGGAGATTCATTGCCGCCCTCACATAAGCCCGCCATTGATCCCTATCCAGAGCAAGATTAATCCAGTCTCTATCGTCATATCCCACCTCCCTCAAATCCATTTTAATAGTTATCTTCCCATCTACGTCTCGGCCTCCCTAAAGGTCTTTTTCCCTCCGGCCTCCCAACTAACACTCTATATGCATTTCTGGATTCGCCCATACGTGCTACATGCCCTGCCCATCTCAAACGTCTGGATTTTAAGTTCCTAATTATGTCAGGTGAAGAATACACTGCGTGCAGTTCTGTGTTGTGTAACTTTCTCCATTCTCCTGTAACTTCATCCCTCTTAGCCCCAAATATTTTCCTAAGCACCTTATTCTCAAACACCCTTAACCTATGTTCCTCTCTCAAAGTGAGAGTCCAAGTTTCACAACCATAAAGAACAACCGGTAATATTCCAAGTACCAAATCTCAAAACCTTATTCCTTTGCTGTGGTCGTGCCAGAGAATCAGTCCCATTCCGAGGCTTATTTGAAGGATTCGTTTTTTACGATGATGGGTTGTTAGCCCTTCGCCCAACCCCCAAGCTGGAGGACCCCCCTCATCGGCTGTCCGCGACTGCTTATTCAATATATTCACAGCTACCCTCCATATCTGGAGGTCGTCTCCTCGATCCGCAACCTGAGGACGCGCCATGCCGTGGTGATAGGGACCCACAATACATGGTTAGTTACATCCTGTATTCTTAAAAATTACAATGGAATAACTTCTTGAAAGTGATAGCTGCCCACTCAAAAGATATAGGTATAAACAAACAAATACAGGACTCCTACAAAAGACCTTTCCGGTTTCGAACACATGTAATTTACGTTCTATGAATCTGAGGTGCATGAAAATAGTACCAATGGAAAGAGAAACTCAAAAAGTCCAATTCCTTACCTTAAAGATTTTCAATGTGTCCCCCTTGGTTACACGGCACACATCAAGCCTATAGTCAAGTTCCACGTAGGTATGCGGATTTTCCGTCCCCCAGATTCTGAGGTTATGTCTGTTCACCTTGCCAGAAAGATGAAAAGTCACTTCGTCAGAAAACATTACGGAACGAATAAATTCATCATCGTTTTCAAAATTAAAGTCTGCTTACTAATGCAGAAATTTCTTAGTAGCACTCTGTCTTCTGCTTTTAGGGTTTGCAGCAACTGTACTCGATACAGATGAAATCGCAACCGCTTGCGAAGAATCTTGCCATAAAATCAGTGTACCATTTACGGACTGTAGGCCCACTGGGTGGATCTGCAGCAAACTTTGTTCGGTAATACCGTTGCACATTAATGGTTCACATGAAAATCAAGCTTTCTGTCCTCTATAGGAGCCATTTCGCCTCACATTTGTTTTTATGGTATTATGAGGCAGTTTTACCAACTAGGAAAGCAAAGTTGCCACAAGTAAACTTTTTGAGTTTCTCTTTTCACTGGTACTATTGTCAGGCTTCTCAGATTCTTTCTTTCTCTCAGTTTAATCTCTCCCTTTTAGGTTCATTTACACGACCCACGCCTCCCGGGCCTTACAGGGCCGCGACCTGTCGGGAGGTGAATTACTCTATGGATCACATACATACTTTTTTGACCACACAAGGACATGGAGGGCCTCCCCGGATGAGGGATCAGCTCTATGCCAGGGCCACCTCCGATACAACACAAACATTTAAGACATTACACAGCATTCACTCACACATATGAAAGGATTAAGGGAAGGATCGCCGTCCATGGCCGGACTTTCAAGAGGTACAATCCCGGCATTTGCCTGGAAATAACTGAGAAAACCATGAAAAACCTCAGTTAGGATTGCCAGCCCCTGGGATCGAACCCCAGACCTCCCGAATGCAAGACCAGCCCTCTACCACTCCGCTAGCCCGCTCATCGCAGATTCATAGAACGTAAATTGTATGTGTTGAAACCGGAAAGGTCTTTTGTCGGACCCTGTACAGTTATTGTACTATTTAATTAAAAAGTATTAGCAAACATAAATTCTAGACTGATCGGGAAAAAGAGAATAAGTCAAAATATACAACTTTTCAGTACAAGCAATTTAATAGTCTACAGTCTTATGTTTGCTAATGTAACATACTAGAAAACTGATTGTATTTTAATTGAATAATTATATTACTTTACTTATATTGTTTATACCAATCTGTAGAACATGTCATGGTACAACATAATATTGACTTATCTTATTTTGGCCATTTTTTGATTTGTACTCTTTTTCCCGAGCAGTCTAGAATTAAAATATTATCTTGTTTAGATTGATCAGTAGGCTGTATGTAGCCCTCAGAAATGGCAGCTGTAACTTTCTGTTATATCTCTTCCCAATCCCATGCTAAGTAATCGCGCATTTGATAGAGCGTAATTAAATAATAGATTAATGAAAGCTTAAGTGAGAGCATACATTATCAGACGGAAAATACTTCTCGCCTCATCATAACAAATAGGGAACACAACGAGATTCGAACCAGGTGCAACTCAAAGGAGAATGAGCCAATTCATCAGACTCCCATCCCGTGATATCATTATTAAATACACAACTGCATACCTGATAGCATCTTCGTTACAGGATAATGGATCGCACATGAGCCGTAAATCAACCGTAATTACGGGACTTGATGTTCACTTTTTCATACACTCGATTGACTGAAAGAAGATTATAGTCGCGCTCGGGTCTCGAGCTCGTCTTCTCAGACACAGTGACCTTGAGACCGGCTTTTTAGAGCGAGGCTGGTTCCTATGCACCGTGATCAATTTATTACATATTCTACAACAGAGAAAACATGTCACAGGGCTCTAATAGGCTTAAAAACAAGTGAGCAGAAGCAGTGAATACGCGCTGGTCGCGAATTTCAAAACGACAGCAAAGCTTAGGTTTATTACCTTATAGCTCAAGTCACGAGATTACTCAACTGTGTAATTGGCATGGCAACTTAGTGTTCTTCATTACATTTCCGACTCCAACGACTTCACGGTGGAGTAACGTAAGGAATCGCTAATACTTCCAGTCTCTGTAACTTCTGCTCTACTCCAGCTATCGTTGCAATGTTGCACTAACAGCACTGTTGCCAACATATCGCCCTACAATCTCGCTAACTTTTCAACAAAAAGTGGAGCAACAGTAACAAATATAAATGACACTCGGGAGGAAATTAAACGCAGAATAAATATGGGAAATGCATGTTATTATTCGGTTGAGAAGCTCTTATCATCCAGTCTGCTGTCCAAAAATCTGAAAGTCAGAATTTATAAAACAGTTATATTACCGGTTCTTCTGTATGGTTGTGAAACTTGGACTCTCACTCTGAGAGAAGAACATAGGTTAAGGGTGTTTGAGAATAAGGTTCTTAGGAAAATATTTGGGGCTAAGAGGGATGCAAGTTACAGGAGAATGGAGAAAGTTACACAACGCAGAACTGCACGCATTGTATTCTTCACCTGACATAATTAGGAACATTAAATCCAGACGTTTGAGATGGGCAGGGCTTGTAGCACGTATGGGCGAATCCATAAATGCATATAGAGTGTTAGTTGGGAGACCGGAGGGAAAAAGACCTTTAGGGAGGCCGAGACGTAGATGGTAGGATAATATTAAAATGGATTTGAGGGAGGTGGGATATGATGATAGAGACTGGATTAATCTTGCACAGGATAGGGACCGATGGCGGGCTTATGTGAGGGCGGCAATGAACCTTCGGGTTCCTTAAAAACCATTTGTAAGTAAGTAAGTAAGTAGCTAAATCTCTCCAAAGATTGTTAAAAAAATCCTCAGAAATGTCGCTAAAAATTAATAATAAAAATAAGGAAAACATACATATGCGGAGAAAAATATAATTTCCTCGAAGTCACCCTCTTCTGCGGAGTCTGGTTGTGTTGTTGACGGCTGTGATGTTGAGGTGGAAGGTGTGGGAACAGCTGATTGTGAATACACTGCACTTGATCCAATCATTGACACTACACTTTCTGGCAAATTGCAAAAGTGGAAATTTTCACCCAAGCGTTTGATCACATTTTTTTTTTTGTGAAATCTAACACTTTTTAAATATTATACATTAATAGTACATTATGCAACGAGCCTATAATGATAGTAATTAAGACGCGAGGATGTTTATGAAACGAGCGCAAGCGAGTTTCATAATTTTCATACGAGCGTCCTAATTACCATTATAGGCAAGTTTCATACGACTTTTTATGCTCGACCATATTCCTAACTTGAAATTATTCATAAGTATTCATGTAATTCTTATGTGACAGGGGAGCGAACTGACCTTGTGCAATCTCGTAAATTGTGAGATGTGCGCAGACGCGAAAGTATTGCTTTTTTCCGGGCAACGAATGTCGACGACCTTGATATAAATTCGAGAGTAAGATAAACGTTAAACTTGATATAACCTGGAAATTGAATTCGACATTGAAAAACGAGATGACAAATTGAATTTATTTGAATATTATTTAAAAAACGCTAATTATTATAGTAACAGAACATAACCTTCTGCGACAGTACTGGATTTCCAGCCTCCGTGACGTTTTGCTAGTTGTCTTTCGATTGCATATCCAAGAATAATCTAAAACCTGAACTTTAATGAATAGGTGTACTTTAATGACAAGCATTAAAGGACTGCTACCAGGTGTTTAATTACTACATTTCGGCACGGTCGAGCATAAAATAAATTAAAACCAGCAAAAACTACAGTCTCATATGCTTCACACGAACTGTCGGCACAAAATTAAAAAACTCAATTGTCTCGGGTCGGTTCGGAGTGCAAAATCTCCACGTTGAGGGAAAGAACCAATAATAAAATTAGCTGGAGCTCGAGACTCGTCACGTGCCAATCAAAGTTGCCACCGTTTATGAGTGTTGGAGCAGTAGCATTGAGAGAGACCTAACCCGTGAGAATCATTGAATCAGCATCTTTCACCCCTGATCACCGATCACAAATATATTAGATCAGGGCTTTCACGTATGAATCATTAGTCGACTCAGTCATGCCTCTTCTAAAACTAAGAAGTGCATGACTTCAGTTGAATGTTTTAACTTAAAAAAAAGCAAAAAGTGTAAGAATATAAAAATCAGCAGAAAAGTCGCTAATCGTATTTTACAAATTTTGTCACCGAGACTGATTCAAAATTCCCTTGGTTTAGCAACTTATCGCTAAATATGGCAACACTGACTAACAATCCGTCAGGCGAAACGCCTGTACGTCTTATTTACACACTCGGAACCTGAGTTCAAAATTGTGCTGAGCATATTTTCTCGCGGCATTTTCATTTTCCTTGAAATAATTCTTCTAAGTGTCATTCTCACCAGAGGTCTGCATCGGACGTTTTCGCTCCAGCGCCAAGTAGTTCATAGCACAATCCGATAGGTAGCGCACATGCATGATGGGCAAAATTGTCACGAGCGATAAATCCTCGAACGGTATAAGCCGAGCGTTAGACATTCGTTCTTGTTACAGTGATGACTGTGTAGTAACATCATAGATGTTTATCATTTCATAACTTTGCAGTGTTTAACTAACCTCTCCATAGTACAACTACAAAACTTGCTTTAAAATGTAATATAAATGTTGTAGGTAAATGTTTTTTATTTTTTTTTTCCACACAGGAGTGATTTTGTTTTTGCCACATCTGATAGATGTTATTGGATGTAAATGTAATTATTATAAACGGAGAACACAATCACGATAATGCAACAACTCTATCAAATTTTCTAGTAGTAGTAGTAGTAATAATAATAATAATAATAATAATAATAATAATAATAATAATAATAATCTGTAATAATTAGTGTGTCAATCTTTGCGTCTGTAGCAGTTGTGCAGCATGATTATTCGTTTTATTATATTTTCTGTGACGTTATCTCTGTACTAATATTGTTATTAATCTACTGCTATATCAATAATATTTTGTAAAACGTTTCTACGTTGTCGCAGTATATAGGCGGAACACTATGTATGGACCTATCATATTATATATGTGGTAAATCAAATATTGAATAATTATTAATTAGCAATAATAACTGTATATCGAAGTTTCTCATACTATTTTATTTATAACTTCATGTTACTGTTTTGGTACGTTCCATAGACTGTTCCATTAAACGTTTGTCATAAACGCAGAAAATAAAGCCCTATTTTTTACCGTAAAACATATGTGTATCTTATCTGTCGCCTTCCATACAAGATAAGACATGTCAGTGAGATGACCTTGTACTGTGCTTCTATTTATTACGAGCGTATCACGACCGATCGTATCTCACTCGACGGTGCGACGCTCGACCGAGTTCAAGCGAGCGATTTAACTCCAATGCAGCAGCACTCTGATTCTCACCTTATTATCATCATTTTTGCGTTCCAACATTAGGGGAAACTCGGCTAATTCCGCAGTACGCGTAATTTCGCAGTAGTGTATATATAATTTTACTGCGGCTTTACAAGAGCGTGAACGTAAGTTTTGAGAGGCTGTCAACAGGAGGCATGTCCTCTGCAGTGCTATAGAAAAAAATCAAGATATTGGTCGACGCCTCTGTCGGCAAAACAGTGCAACATCAATTGTCGGCTCTTTTTCGTGTTTTGCTACACAGCTGTGAAGAAAGTGAGCATTGTTACATATAAAATGTTCCTTTTATGTTACTTTCATAATGCATTTCATAATTATTTACTACTGCGGATTTATCCGCACTGTTGCGGAATTGTCAGAGTTCTTTTTCAACTGTAATGTACAGAGTGATTTATATAGAACTGACACATTTCTTTCATTAATTGTTTCAAAACGAATTGTGCTAGCGACAACTTATTATAGCTAAAATGTAGAGGAATTCTGGGAGATTATTTACCTCTATAGCAAATGTTGAAAATGTCCTCCATCCTGCCTAAGGCACAACTCAACACGTCGATCCATGTTACTGGCCAATCGGAGGACTCTGTTGTTAGCTTGAATCTCCTTTGTTGTGCTTCAGATCGTCCAATGTCTGGGGACGTGTGTCGTAAACCCTGTCTTTTAAGTAACCCCAAAGAAAGAAGTCCGGCGTTGTCAAACCCGGAGATCTCGGTGGCCACAGGTTCCTGGAAATTATTCGGTCGTCACATAACCGGATAAAAGGAACCATGCTTCATCTGTGAACCATATAATGGACAATATGGCAGGATTTTGCACAATGAACATCTGAAACCAACGACAATAATTCAATCTTTTATCCTTATCTGGTTCCTGTAGCTGATGAACAACCGTAACCCTATATGGCTTTAGGCTCTCTGACAATTGAGTAGGTGTACTCTGTCTCCTGCGACAAACATCTTAATTATTTTTTGGGTGACTCCTCCAGTCGTGCTCTTACGTCAACAACAACCATGGGAAGCCTAGATGAACGATGCTTGCCCTTTTCACTCACCAGAGATCCAGTTGTTTCCAATTTGTTTACCAGTCCCAGTATTGTGTTTCTTTTGGGAGGATTGCGAACACCAAATTCTCTCTGGTATGCCCTTTGAGTAGCTGTAATTGAGTTCGTAATCCAGTATTGCTTCACAAGGAAGAACCGTTGATTTAATGTGTACTGCATTTTCACGTTGACACAAAATGTCGAAAACAGCTGCCAACAATAGGAATAAAACATAAACATCTGCGCATCTAATGACAAGGAATCGAAACTCCAGAACATTCTGCTTAATTTGGTGCTAAAATTGGGTCATTGAATGAATTTCCAACGGAATAATTAAAGAAAGAAATGTCTCAGTTCTATATAAATCACTCTGTATGTACAACTAAATATATTTGCATTTTAATAGGTCTCTTTATCTCAATTGGCAATGAAAGGTTTCGTCCAAGTCTAAATACCTTGATAATATTTTTCAATAAATATTTTGATAAAAAATATGATAGATTTACTTCTTAATATTGCGGAATTAGCCAAGTCTCCCCTATATCCTAGCCTATGCCACACATATTAACGAATTAGAATATGACACTCGACATGAAAACAAGTTGGAAGTGAAAGAGCGAAACAGATGAGTAGAGAAAATTACTCAACTTAGGGCTTTATAATATGAAATTAAAAGAGAATTTAGTCCCTAACGCAGTGACTTGCAACACCTGGGGACATACTTAATTAGAGCTTTCGAAAAGTAATGACAATAATCCTGTAAATCAAAGCTCCCAGTGATGATCATTATGTTACAGAGGAAGCTTAAATCAGCCATAATGGAATTTAAAAAAAAAAATATTTTTTTTGTTGATACATTGATGCTGGGTTGCAAGAAAACAGACCTATAAATAATGTATTCCTCCATTAGTTAGTGGATCTTTAAAGTTAGTGGATTGTCGGGTTGCAGAAGAGGAATTTAACGGACCACTAGTTAATGGATCGTTAACCAAGCATCTTTGGATTTCAGAAGTGACGCAATAGTACAACATTATACAGGGACATCATTTTATTTTTACTTGCATTTTTATTGTACCTGCATTTCTGACTGTACTTCACTCCCACCCCTTCACTAATGTCCTTGCTCCCGTCAGACACACAAACTTACGGCCGCTGTTGCGTTCGAAGTCTTCAAGCAGTGAAGTAAACACTGCAGTGTATAGTGTGTTTCAGAAATATGGTTGCGTTTTCTATAGAAGAAAGAACCTACATTAATAATATCGTACTAAAAAATTATATTGAAGAAACGATAAATTCAATTTCAGAGAATATGATTCAAAATATTTTTAATATTATGCGTAAAGAATTGAAGCCTGCATTGTAATGAACGACAACCATTTTCAGCAACTTGTTTAAAAATTCATATTAGCTTATTTTGAATTGAGGTGGCTAGAAGCAAAGGAATGCTAGTGATATTTGTAATAACATGAGTTAAGTGCATCCAGTGTAAGCAAAAGTAGGCCTATCTAAAATTTTAGTGGCAAAGGGATGTTTTAATCGCATCACACATTAAAATTTAAATAAAAACTTCACCGGTTTTACGAAAGCTTAAATATTTAATCCCCATTTTCTCAAAAGTAACTTAAGTCACTTACAGCCCTTTACTTATGACCCCCTCAATTTAAATGCATTCTCTATATTGTATGTTAACATCAGTAATTAATATGCTAAATAAAGTAGACATTACATAACGAACATAGCTGCCTGAAAACTTGAGTTTTTAGAAAAAAATGTTATTACTCTACTGTATTTTGATAAATTCCGTAAAAGTAATAATCAAACTGAAAATCGTAATATCGTATTTCTCTACAACATAAATGGATACACTACTTTTCTCTCCTCCTATACCTAGTAAAATGATTTGTTTACATATTGCACTAGTAACATCAAACTCCTGTAATGGAAGGGGGGGTAACAGTGTTTCCGAGTATAGCCAGGTTAATGTTAAAAATGTTGGTAAAAATAAAGTGATGTCCCTGAGTACGTGAATGAATAAATAGTGAACATCGGCTGCTAGACTGATGTGAGGCATTGATTTTATTATTTTCAAAATTTGCAATAAATTTAGACTAATACGAATCAGAAAGAAATCAGGAAGAGAAGTTTTAGTGAGAAAGATAAATATGTCTATTTGTTATTAGAAATAGTGCACGGGTGCATTGATTTTATATAAAATAAAAAGAAAGACTACAGAGCACATAACCTCGTCGTCAGACGTTGAACCAGAGTCTGTAATAAAGAAATAAATAATAATTTTGCTATTCGGAGAATGAATGAATGAATGAATGAATGAATGAATGAATGAATGAATGAATCAATCAATCAATCAATCAATCAATCAATCAATCAATCAATCAATCAATCAATCAATCAATCAATCAATAAATGAATGAATGAATGAATGAAAATAAATAAATAAACTAGCTACTTTCGACGTCGAGATATTACTAACAGTAACCGCGCGGCATGTCTAATTTTATACGCAGCCACATGTCTGTAGCGAGGCGAGAATGATGACGTCATTTGACGTGGTCACACACACGTTACATTTGTTCGTGACTTAACTACAAATACCATAACATTAGACTGCTGGTCATAGTGTTGTTACAATAAGGACGTGGAATTCTGTCAATTTTTTTGTTTCACCACGGATCCCGAAACGGGTGCGGACATACTTGGGGCGGGCAAAGACGTATTCTACATTTAAAAAAATACAATTTATATTGCACCTTTATTACATGTTATTTTTGTTGTTCTACTGAATAAAAAGCATCAAATTTTCGCAGTTCAACTGTTTCCGCAGTATACATCAGATAGCGTTATTCACAAAACAAAAAACAAATGAACTGCAGATGGTACGTTTTTGTTAATATTTCTCTGCTGTATAGGCATCCATGCTTTATTCTGACCAATAAATTGTCGAAACACAATTATTGAGAACAGCTGTAATGATATTCCCGAGCCGCACCAGGAGTAACTACTCCAGCACGACAGTGATTCATGTGTAATGGAGGAACAGTAACGAGGTTTTACGAATTTAATGTTGTGAAAGATTATATCGCAGAGTTAGAACTTGGCTGCAGCGGAAAAAGTAAAGTCAGCTGTGTAGATAGGGAGTCATGTTCCTCTCATTCCACGAAACAGCGAAATCAAGCTGCCCACATCTGATACAGCAGTTTTAGCTCGAGGGCAATAGCCTAATACCAGTGAACAACGTTTCTAAGTGCTTTAACTATTATAAACAATGTCGTTTTTAATTTGTCACATGAATTTCTGAAATTCCTTCTCCTTTGGCCCGTTCCGTGGCCATAAAATTACACACTAACGAATTTAATCATTCCTGTAATATGCAGACAGCCAAATGTAGGATTCCACATCCGGCAAGAATTAAGGTAGGCCTATATGTACAACTTTACATACAAAAAATTTTGTTTTGCATAATTTTGCTCTGTAAAATTTTTATACAATTGAGAATGGTACCAGAAAGATAATGAAATGAACAGATCCCTTGAAATTATGTCTAAATTGTTTATAAAAATTATTTTGTTTATAATTTTGACATAAAACTTGAAACATGATAGCTCATGCAGTTTTTAAGATAGAGCCACATTTTTTTGTCTTTTTTATAGCTAAAACTATTCTTTAGTGCCTGACATAGAGCTATTTTTTAATTTTCATTTACATTAATTAAATATTACCACATATGTAACTTATACTAATATTTTATGTTGCATATATCATGTAAAAAAATCCATAGATAATTATTAACTAAATTAATGTTATTTTACTCATTGTCAGGCACTGGGGGACATTTCAATCTTCAAAATGACACCAATATCTTCTTGGTATCACCATATTTGACTGAGATATCATATTTAAAAGAATTAAATATTCTAAAATTACTATTTAAAGGAAATGAACCACAAACTTTCAGAGCCTAGAGGACTGCATCATCATATGTCACCACCTTAAGCAGCTTCATGTCGGTCCAGTTTCAGCTTCTTTCTGCCTCTCAAATATCTCCTCCTTGTTTCAACTTCAAGTGTTGAATGTTTTTTTTTTTTTTTTTTTTTTTTTTTTTTGCATTTTCGTCCTTATTTTCCATTCATGCAACAAATCCTGCGATGGTGCTTGTCCCAGGGTTTATGCTCATCCTCCTCAGAATTTTAATTTCTCCTTTTGGACTCTTATTAAAATGACGTACAACATCACTGATACACAAATTTACAGTTTTATGACTAACTGTAAAGGATTATAAATTACTTCATTATGTAAAAACGTGTTTTCAATCTAATGGTCATGCCTTGATATCTATGCATTTATTTTGGGACTAGAAAGAAGTTTATTTTACAAGCAATGCTGGACGAGGGGATTGACTGCTACGAGGATCACGCCAAAAGTAATCCACAATATTTATTTAAAAATTACATTTTTATCCTACAGCTTTGCTATTTTCATAGAATGTAGATACATCCTTCAGGAACAATACGTCACTTTTCCACATAATCCCCGCACCTTTCACCTGCCTTACGCCACCATGGAATGAGGGCCTGTATACCTGCACGATAAAAGTCTGAACGAACACGTCTGAGCTACCCTCTGGCGCCACTCATTGGAACGACTTAAATTAAATTTGAATACAAGGGGGAAGGATGTATCTATGACCTCCATTGCAAAGGTTTAGAATAAAAAATAATTTTTAAAAAATGTTGTGCGTTACTTTTGGAGTGATCTTCGTAGAAGTGACCGTGGCTAATGACGCAGAATTTTGGAAAATGGGACTTATCTGAAAAACCATAAGGCATAAATCGAAAATTCTTATATCAAATTAAAGGGGAGAAAATAATCTATTAAAATAGTTATATTTTGAAAATGTTAATTTTTCATCATTTTTTGCATTTTGTGGGTGTACATATAGCCTACCTTAACAAAAGAATCCGCGCCTGGCTATTCAAAATTATAAAATACAGATGGAACCCCATTAAGGCTTGCTCCAAATTTTAACTTTGTATCCGTATGAAAATACATCTCACTTGATCATATGAGTGTCAGAGGAAGAACAATTGCCTGTATACATCTGAAGTCTGATTAGTGTAGTATGTAACTAGTCAGCGGTGTATGTAATGGAGGGGGAAAGGACTGGCCTAGTTGCCTCATGGTTTCACTTACGAGATTCCAACCTTTCTTCTGACAATTGACTAAACAATAAAGCTGAAAATGTTAACATTTAATTATGCAATGGATTAAAATAAGAGATTTGATGCTGTATTCCTATATTCCTAGAGAACAAGAAATTGCCAGCTCATAATGCTATTGTCAGAAACAATTTTCTGAATTAGACACAACAAATCTAGTTTTTTATTTCTTAAGTGTTAATAAAAGTGAAAAGACGAAGATCTCTCCTCTCCTCTCCTCTCCTCTCCTCTCCTCTCCTCTCCTCTCCTCTCCTCTCCTCTCCTCTCCTCTCCTCTCCTCTCCTCTCCTTCCCATCCCCCTACCCTCCCCTTCACATGTCACAAGTTACGAAATTTTACTATTTTGTTGTCATATACACTTTGCAGGAATGTGAAATGTGTAATATTATCTTATTATTTTATGAATTCTGTAGCGCAATAAATCGTAAAACTGTTTCTTTAATCAAGAATTATCTGCCTTCATTTCTTGAGTCACATATACTTTTTAGAAAAATGAAATGCATAATATTTATCTTATTATTTTATGAAATTCTGGAGCGCAATAAATCGTAAAACTGTGTTTCTTTAATCAAGAATTATCTGCCTTTGTTTCTTGAGTCACATATACTTTTTAGAAAAATGAAATGTATAAAATTTATGTTATTATTTTATGAAATTCTGGAGCGCAATAAATCGTAAAACTGTGTTTCTTTAATCAAGACTTATCTGCCGTTATTTCTTGAGTCAGATACACTTTGCAGAAAAATGAAATGTATAATATTTATCTTATTAATTTATGAAATTCTGTAGAGCAATAAATTATTGTAAAACTATATTTCTTTAATCAAGAGTTTTCTGCCGTGTTGGACCATAAAATAAAGATTTTATGAAGTGACTAAATAGCCAACGAAATTAGATTTCAAACTAGTACTGTTTCATCTTAACCAGCGCAAACTGGCTTCCGTGAATGCAAGTCACTCTACGTTACAATACGAGCAAACAGGCAGGCTTTCTTGGGCTCGCCTGGACTGAACCTATAAAACCCGGGCTGAATGGGTTCAGTCTTAAAAGTTAGCTTGCTTTGTAGCGTCACCGGAAATAAAGCCTGACGGCAAGCAGGTACGGGCGTAAGTCTTGTCTGATTTGCCGGTGTCTAGTGTACTATAAGCAGTAACATGAGTTGCTGTCAGGAAGTCAAAAGGAGGATAGCAATGGCAAAGGGAGCTTTTGATAGAAAAAGAAGTATCTTTTGCGGACATCTAGCGAAATAACTAAGAAATAGATCAGTGGTGCTTTCTTGTGGAGTGTAGAATTGTACGGGGCAGAAACATGGACATATGAAAACGACCAGAAGCATTTGAAATTGGATATGAAGAAAAATGGAGCATATGAAATGGACAGATACAATAAGAAATGAAGCTGTGTTGAAAAGAGTGGGTGCAGAAAGAATGACTGTGAAACTTTTCAAGAAGAGAAAATGGAATTGGTTGGGCCACTGATTGAGAATACATTGTCTGCTGAAGGATGCACTGGAAGGAATGGTGAACGGGAGGAAAGTTCGGGGCAGAAGAAGATATCAGGTGACAGATGACATTAAAAGATACGCATCATATGCGGAGACAAAGAGGAAGGCAGAAAGTAGGAAAAATTTGAGAATGCCGGGTTTGCAGTAAAATACCTGGCCTTGGGCAGAAATCTATGAATGCAAATGAGTATAAAATTGGAAGTCTTTAAAAGTAGGCATACAGTTCTCACATTTTAGTAGCAGTAGGCCTACTATTCAGTTATATATATGTATATATGTATGTATATATATATATATATAATGACTAGTGGCTTGTGCAGCAAACGCTACAAACTAAGTTCGTTATACGTTCAAATAAAAATTTTTCAGATTTATTTTCAATGAAGAACACCAGACATTTTGAAAGTTATTTGCTTCCATAATAATGAAACATACTACCTTTCAATGTTATTTTTATGCCAAATACTTTTTCTTGAACCTATCCACCTTCAGTTTTTGAGTTTCAACGCAAAAACGCAAGTAAAAATGTCAGGACAATCAGTGGGCTTTTCATGTGGGAGTAAAGCAATAGCTATTTCAGGTCATTGTGGATTGTAGGTGAATGTTAAAGAAAGAGAGGTTTGCTATGCTTTCGAACAATAGACATAACATCTTGGTATAGCTGCTGCATGTAGAGCTTGAAATGTAGAGGGTAAAATCATTTTATCTTGCTAAGAGATCTTGCTGATATGATCGGGATACTACAAAATTTTCTAGGCCTCTTACTTTATCAGTAAGTAATACCGTCTTTCCTTAGGAACTGTAATTTTTCCGCTCTCTCGAGCCAATACTGAATGTACACCACACCGCTATTAAATATATGAAAAAGACCCAACCCACTTGATTAATAACTGTAAAATATTTGATTATTAATATTACCATTATTATCTTATTCAAGTTTTGTAGTTTAGGCCAATATATTAACATCACGGCATTAACTATAATAATAATAAATTTCTAATGGTAGTAATGTCATCAAATCACCTCAAGTTCTGTAGTTTTTAATATCCAATACACCACAGCTCTACTCAGAAAATTACACACCGCAGAATCAGACCTGTAAATTATTTTTAATAAGTCTTGAAATTTTTAATAACGAATTGAATTTGAACTCTAAATATGTCAGCAATCCTGCAGGTCATGGCCTTCGTGTAATACGCTATTGTTTATTGTAGTGTGTGTTTTGTTTTATTTTGAAATGCAATTAGCTATCAAAACTGACGAAAGATGGATTTTGGAAAATAAGACAATTGTGTAGGAAAACTGACATTTCACTGAAAATTACGATTTTTCTGAAAAACTTTGGGTTCCAAGCTTTAAAATGATGAGTCATTTATTAAAATCCTTTCAGCCGTTGTCCCGTAATTTCCGTTACCAATTCAAATTATATATAAAGATATATATATATATATTTTTTTTAATTTTAAACTCAGAGGGGATAATTGCCCTGTCCTGAACCTTTTGTCTTTATAATCTATATTAGTGGCTTATGCAGCAAATACTGCTGCAAACTAAGTTCGTTAGACGTTCAAATAAACATTTTTCAGATTTATTTTCAATCAAGAATACTTGTCTTTTTGATAGTTATTTGCTTCCATAATAATGAAACATACTCCCTCTGAATGGATTTTTTTAGGCCAAATACTTCTTCTTGAACCTATCCAACTTCAGTTTTTGAGTTTCAACGCCAAAACGCAAGTATCAATGTCAGGACGATAGCAGTAGCTATTTCAGGTCATTGTGGATTGTAGGCGAAAGTTTAAAAAAATGTAAGGTTTGCTAAGCTTTCGAACAATAGCATTTTCGTATAGCTGCTGCATGTAGAACTTGAAATGTAGAGCGTAAAATCATTTTATCCTACTAAGAGATCCTACTGAAATGATCTGGAGACTACAAAATTTTCTAGGCCTCTTATTTTATCAGTAAGTAATACCTTTTTATCTTTCCACAGGAACTGTAATTTTTGCGCTCTCTCGAGCCAGTACTGCAGACAATGACACATATCAATATCTACACTACACTGCCATTAAGTATATGAAAAAGACTCAATCCCACTGGGTTAATAAGTATAAAAATATTTGATTTTTAATAACAATATTATTATCTCACTTAAGTTTTGTAGTTATATATAGCAGCCACTCAGTAAATTATAGAAAAGAAGATCTAAATTAAGATATTCTCTACATTTACTTACATAACCTCAAAATGTTTCACTTTCATGTCATCAATATAGCACCAATATTATGTACAATTAATGAAAAAATAGATGCATCATGATATTAACTATAATAATATTTAATTTCTAATGGTAATAATGTCATCAAACCACCTCAAGTTTCGTAGATTTGAATATCCAATACACAGCTGTACACAGAAAATTAGACACTGCAGAATCAGTTTTTAATAATAAATTGAATTGAGCTCTAAATATGTCGGCAATCCTGCAGGTCATGGCCTTCGTGTAATAGCCTATTGTTTATTGTAGTGTGTGTTTTGTTTTGAAATTCAATCAACTCGGCCGTGATTGAATAAAATTAGTTCTGAAAACTGACAACAGATGGATTTTGGAAAATAGGAAAATTATGTAGGAAAATTGACATTTCACTGAAAACTACTACTTTTCCGAAAAACTTTGGATGCCAGGCATGAAAATGAGGGGTCACTCATTAAAATCCGTTCAGCCGTTTTCCCGTAATTTCCATTACCAGTTCAAATTATATATATAGATTTTAGTGTATATTTTAATGTAAAATTCAGCAGGTATTTGGACATTTACGCGCTGTGGTGTTTATTCATGAAAAAATCATAAATTTCTTGCACTCAGCGATGACGGGCTTCACGAAAATTAAATAACCCTGGACGCGTTATCTCCAAACAGAGGAGGCCGGCGCGGTGTTCCGATTTCCATAGCGAGCTAAAAGAGATGGACGGCAGACCGCAGATTAATGAAAGGCCAAACATTTATATCAAGACTCGCGCAGGACCCGTCCGGTAAGTCCCGAACTGCCGCGGAAGATGAATAAAACAAACGACGACGGTCAGTTCTGCGAATGTCGACAATCCGACATGAACCTGACTTGACAATTCCAGCCACTGCTATCACTCGCGCAGAAAACATCCGCCCGGCTCAGTACGATTTCCATGAAATAAGTCCCACCTAACTGTGATGTACAGCAGTCAGTCTAGGAATATTTATTCCTGTAGTTACACAAGTATTTTCTATGAAATTTGTCACTTAGGCCCTTTTTGTGCTGTAATTTCTTGCTTAATCCATATTAAAACAATATACCATGACTTTAATGTGTTTTTCCAAATGCACGTTTGTTTTCTGAGCAGATAATGAGGATTATTTTAAATAATTTCGAGGGAAAAATTGTTCCGGAGCCGGGTATCGAACCCCGGACCTTTGGTTTGACGTACCAACGCTCTACCACTGAGCTACTCGGGAACTCTAACCGACACCGATCCAATCTTTCCCTCTATATCCACAGACCTCAAAGTGGGCTGACAACCGTCAAGCAACCAACTTCGAGTGCACACTAACTCCGTGTGACTTAAATTGTGGTTTTCTGTTAACGAACAGTGACGTGTATTATGCAAATCAAGATTTCAGGTATAACTCCCTGTAAAGTTGATTTGAATAATTTCGAGGGAAAAATTGTTCCGGAGCCGGGTATCGAACCCGGGACCTTTGGTTTGACGATTATTTTAGTATCACGGAATTAGGAAACCACTATCACGGAATTTGGATCCCTGTCACGGATTTAGGAGCCTCTGTATAACAATGAAGAATCATATATTATATACCAAACTTGTGAAACTGTTGACACTGAATGTTGTAAAAACTGTAGCTGAAGGTCCAAATAATATAATTTATACATCTTGATTACACAACTTTTAACACTGTATCACTTTGGAATATGTATGATAAGAACTTTCTTGTGTTAAATATTATTAACGTACCTTGTTAACATGTTTCAACCTATTTTCGGTCATCTTCGGAACTGGTCGTTGTTGCTCTTGGTGCCTCTTGTTTCCTGTGTGGGTGCGTTCGTACTGTAGAGTCAAAGAGTGTATGTGTTTTGAAATTGAGTTGTGTGTTGAGAATATCGTTGGTGTGTGTTTTCGTGTGTCTGTATATTTCATATTGTTCTAGTGTGTTGAGTTTTTGGTTTTTTTGGTTGGATGTGCAGTATTTCCATGTCTGTGTTGACGTCTCTGTAGGTGTGGTTGGCATTTGTGATGTGTTCTGCATATGTGGAGGTGTTTTGTAATTTTGTTATGGCTGTGATGTGTTCTTTGTAACGTGTTTGAAATGATATACCTGTCTGTCCTATGTAGAAGTTGTTGCAGGTGTCACATTTGAGTTTGTATACATCTGTGTGGTTGTATTTGTTTGTTTATGTTGTTTGTGTGTTGAGATGTTTTTGTAGAGTGTTATTTGTTCTGTATGCGATGTTGTAGTTTAATTTCTTGAATGAGGTTGCAACTTTATGTGTGTTTTTGTTTTCGTATGTTAGTGTGATGTATTTTTTGTGTTCTTGTGTTTGTGTTGTATTCTTCACACCCCAACGATATTCTCAACACACAACTCAATTTCCAAACACATACACTCTTTGACTGTACACTACGAACTCACACACACAGTAAACAAGAAGCGCCAAGACCAACAATGACCAGTTCCGAAGATGACCGAAAATAGGTCGAAACATGTTAAAAATGTACGTTAATAATATTTAACACAAGAAAGTTATTATCATACATATCCTGAAATATAATTTAGATGTTATTTGGAAATTTGTGTTACAATTTTGGCATAAATATAGACTTTATTAAATATGTCACGGAATTAGGCAATCTTACTCCAGATTGGGGACAGGTTTTAACTTGGAAAAATTTAGCTCTTTATTCATAAAAGAAAATAGTAATTGACAACAGTATTTACGGCAGGTTGAAGTTTAATATCTCATATTTTTTTGTTAGAATAGCTGTTGAAGTTAATAAAGTGGAAATGTGGCTGCCTTGTTAATGCCATTATGGTATAAATTTCTGACAGCAGTAAGGATTTTTGCAGCCGTCCTTAGAGATGTTAAGAGTTGATATAGACGGCGGGATGTAGTATTAGTAGTATTTATTTATTTAACCTGATAGAGATAAGGCCGTCAGAACTTCTCTGCCCCTCTACCAGGAGATTCCAATTATAATACGAAAAATAAAATTACAATTATTAGTATTAAATTTACAATTACAATTACAAATAAAATTACGATATTATATTTACATTTACAATTACAATAAAAATCAAAATACGAAAAGATTACCTGACTAATGAAAGCTATATAATTTATCATAGAAAAACAAAGAATATTTTATATTTACTAAATTAGAAGTTAAACCTAGAATAACAAAATTGTATAGTGATGAAATTACTGGATATTGAAATATTTTGTGATAGATTAAGGAAACTACTGGGTGTTCAGTTCAAAATGTGTCATGGCTCGCTGTATGTCGTCATGTGGCTAGCCGATGAGCCTAGAGAATTCAATCTTCCTACACTTCCGCAGAGGCGTATTACTTACGTGCCAGAGAAGTTGCCTAGCAAGTACGGCGTTCATTCTGAAGAGTACACTACTTATCGATACGTACGGTAACGCCAGTAGTGGCAAGAATGTGAACTGTTTGGAAACACGTACTGAAGTGAGTTTTTTTTCTTACTGTCGGGATATGGGGAGAGGGTTAAGACGATTACTTACGTATTTGTTGACATTAACTTCGACGGTCAACATGGACACGGAGCATTTGATTTGTGTTGTGGAATGTTGCCGTACGCAACCGATGATAACAAATACCCTGAGTACGACTTGCCCGAGCAAAACACAGTTCGACTTTACAGACCGCCATCTGTTATACCGTACGCGTTCTCAAGTTCAGATTGAACGCCTTGATTAATAGGCAACTTCTCTGACATAAAAGCTGAAACTCGCTTCAAATCGCTGACTCACAACAGTGACGTCATGACATACTTTGAAATGAACACCCAGTATTTACAAGAAATCAATTACTGGTCAAGTGCCTAGTAAGTTTTCGTTTGAATTCAATTTTATTTCGACAGTCCCTGATGCTAGCAGGTAGCGAATTCCAGAGTCTTGGCAGGGCTATTGTGAAAGAGGATGAGTATTAGGATGTGCGATGGGATGGTATTGTTAGTATTGTTTCATGACGAGAGCGCATGTTCAGATTGTGTTGGGAAGAAAGGTAAGTGAAGTGAGACGACAGGTACGAAGGAATAGAAGAGTTCAAGATTTCGAAGAGAAAGAGAAGTGAATGTAAATTTCTTTTCTTATCTAGTTTAAGCCAACCTATTGCTTCCAGGGATGGGGTAATATGATCATATTTACGAACATTGCTTACAAAACGTACACACAAATTATGAGCACGTTGAAGTTTCGTTTTGTTGTCGCTGGAGAGGTCAGTCAGTAAAATGTCAGCATAGTCAAAATAGGGAAATACAAGCGTCTGCACAAGGGATTTTTTTAAGCAAGAGGGGAGATGAACATTTATCCTTTATAGCACATGGATAATAGAATATACTTTTCTGCAGGTTTCTGTGATTTGAATGTCCCAGTTGAGATTATTATCCATTCTGCGTTGGCAGATTAGAGATGCTTTTCTGGTTCTATGAAAATTGAACTTGTCCCTGAGTAAAGCTTACTCGGTTCTACAGATAATTTTCTTGCAAAGGATCAAGTGAATTTAACCATTTATAATAACCTGAGTTTGGAGGAAAGCATTCTCTTTTTTTTTAACCCGAACACTAAAGCAGAATCAACTCTCAAAACATTGCAAAGCCATTTCATCATCGGCAATGGGAAAAATTCGAACAACATTTTTTCTGCCTCACTCAGAAAGATAAATCTGTAATTCTCGACCGAGAATAAAACCCGAATCCGCTAGTTTTGTTGCAAAAATACTATAGTTTGACTCGTATAGCAATATGAAGAAGCAGATTTACATTGTCACTTCGTTAATTCTTGCCCAGAAGGATTTAGTGGGTGGTGAACAGAAAGTCTTTTATTCTGTACCTACCGTTAACGTCTCTGAAGTGACTGTCACAACGAACACAATGGAGTGCACCGAGTGACGATGCAACATGCACAAGTTCCTTTAGCCTTCACTGTCCGTGGGAATAGTACCGTTCAAGATGACGGCAGAGGTGTGGCGCCCCTAGCGAGTATGCAGCACGCGGTACTGACGTCTGGTGTTCATGAGAGTACAACTCACGATTTCACATGTCTTATGTGATTTGCCGGCCTCTAATAGAAACATTCAGCTGCCACATAAATACTAGAAGTAAAAATTTCTTCCAGATTGATTAATATTTTGGCATAAAAAAGTTGGTGTTGACTCAAGAAGAATAAACTTATAAAAAATGGGCTTGAAAGTAAAAGGAATATTTATGTAAATTAAAATTATCCTTCGTTACATTCATTTAGTAACTTCAGAGAGCCAACTTTAGAACAAAACGTTACTAGATTTGTAATCATAAATTTGTAAAAAAAAAAAAAAAAAATCTTTGATGAAAAATGTAATTTTGACAGCTCTTTATAGCCTGAATTAAAAAAAAAACATATTTGTAATCAGAATTGAACTAAATCCATTTGGAGTATGAAAATATATATTCTAAAGAAGTGAAATAGCCGATAAGTTTTTTTTTTTTTTTAACATTTATGATTTTCAGAGGAGTCCCCCTTAAGTAATATAAGGCAGTGACGTCATGTGCTTACAAATAAAGGTACAGGACGAGAAGGTATCAAACGAGGAGGGTATCGTAAAAAGTAAACCATAGAACGAGCCCAACTCATTCCAGAGTAAAAGGCTCAACTTGGCCAATAATTAAAGCATAAATTAACGAAATAATTTCAGTGCGGAATGTCATGATTATAATACAAGAAACTGTGTAACATGTATGTAACACCGAAACATAATTTGTCTATGTACAGTAAATCAGCCATGGTCCTAGGTTTAAAACTGTTTAACAATCTACCTGAAAATATTAAACAAATCAGAGAGAAAAGATTATTTAGGAAATTGGTTAAAGAATATTTGGTCACACTATGTCCTTATGATAATAAAGCTGTTGGAAATGTTTCAGCATAATGTGTATTTAATATTGTTGTTTTCTTGATTTTTTTAGTCAAATTTTATATTGTTAGTATTTTAAAACTGTGACTTTTCTTACAACCTTTGGTTTTTTAAACAGAAATACCTACTTACCTAAATTAATTAATTAATTAATTTTTATTAATTAATTAATTTAATTTAATTATTTATATATGTATTCATTTATTTGCTTTTTTATTTACATTTTTTTACTTTTTCACTTTTTTACTTTTTGACTTTTGTACTTTTTTTACTTTTTTAATTTTGAATTTTTTGCTTTTTTACTTATTTACTCATTTATTTATTTATTTAATTATTTACTAACTTATTTACTTATTTATTTATTTACTTACTTATTTACTTATTCATTTACTTATTTATTTATTTACTTATTTATTTATTTACTTACTTATTTACTCATTTATTTATTTATTTACTTATTTATTTATTTACTTATTTACTCATTTACTTATTTATTTACTTATTTATTTATTTACTTATTTACTTATTTACTTATTTATTTATTTATTTACTTATTTATTTATTTATTTACTCATTTATTTTTTGATTTACTTATTTACTTATTTATTTATTTACTTACTTATTTACTCATTTATTTATTTATTTACTTATTTATTTATTTACTTATTTACTCATTTACTTATTTATTTACTTATTTATTTATTTACTTATTTACTTATTTACTTATTTATTTATTTATTTACTTATTTATTTATTTATTTACTCATTTATTTTTTGATTTACTTATTTACTCATTTATTTATTTACTTATTTATTCATTTACTTATTTATTTACTTATTTACTCATTTATTTATTTATTTACTTATTTACTTATTTACTTATTTATTTACTTATTTATTTATTTACTTATTTACTTATTTATTTACTTATTTATTTATTTATTTACTTATTTACTCATTTATTTATTTACTTATTTACTTATTTATTTACTTATTTACTTATTTATTTATTAACTTATATATTTACTTATTTAATTATTTATTTATTTACTTATTTACTTATTTTCTTATTTATTTATTTATTTATTTATTTACTTATTTATTTACTTATTTACTACTTATTTACTTATTTATTTATTTACTTATTTACTTATTTGTTTATTTACTTATTTATTTATTTACTTATTTATTTATTTACTTATTTACCTATTTATTATTTACTTATCTGTTTATTTACTTATTTATTTATTTACTTATTTACTTATTTATTTATTTACTTATTTATTTACTTATTTATTTATTTACTTATTTACTTATTTACTTATTTATTTACTTACTTTCTTATTTATTTACTTATTTACTTATTTATTTACTTATTTTTTCATTTACTTATTTATTTATTTATTTATTTATTTATTTATTTATTTATTTATTTATTTATTTATTTATTTATTTATTTATTTACTTATTTACTTACTTACTTATTTACTTACTTATTTACTTATTTACTTAGTTACTTAGTTACTTACTTAGTTATTTATTTATTTATTTATTTATTTATTTATTTATTTATTTAAAGTCATGTCATTAGCAACATGATGAAATAATTGAATCGTTGCAAACCTGCATATAGAATAATTATAAAGTATGTATCGTACTCCAGACAACCGTTTTTTTTTTTTATTTTTTATTTCCTTCCTTTGGATTAGTTAGGCCTACCTTTGGCCAACCTGGCTGTGGGTCCAGACCCGTTCTATATTTGGTTGTAAGCGTGTTTATTTGCAAATTTTCAACTACAGCCTGCTGTATTCTAGTGCAGCTCGTTCCGCAAACAAACATACAGACAGCAGTCTGGTTTCTCAAGTGTTGTGCAACGTATCCCCACGGCTAGAGTTACTGCACAAGAATCCTCGACACTGCGTGTCACAGGATCGCATTTCAGTTCCAAGTTTTCAGTTGCATTTTTACGTTGTATATCTAGTATTTCAAGATAAAGGCAAGCACATGTACGAGAATATGTCCTGTCCGTGTGCAGGAAATAAATACGTATTCAAAGAAAATCATTCACAAACAACAAAAACACATAAACTTTCAACTACATAAAGTCTTTCTTCAATATTTAGTTGCTAATTCATCTGTTTTAATTGCGTTGCTATAGTGACTATGTTCAATCTAGTATTTTATGCATGGTCAGTTAATTAACATGTTCACCTATGCATTAATGTTTTTTCTTTGTTTTCTACAATTATTCTCTCCTTATTTACTAGTTGTTATCTTTCGTCTCTCTCTCTCCTCATTTCCCTCCCCGTCTTTACCCTTTTTATTTCCTGTCCTGTTTTCCTAACTTTATTTCCATACTCTTTAATTTCTGCTTCCAATTTTCATTTTCTTCACTGTTAGCACTTCTTTGTTTCATTTAATTATTCTTTATTTCTTGATTTCTCTATTCATTCTTTCCAACTCTTCGTTTCTCCCTTTCTCTTATTCTATTTCCTTCTAACGCCTTTTCACTTTTCCTTCCGTGTTTCCATTCACATATTTATTTCATTACTTCTTCGTTTTTTCCTATCTTGCTTTAAATCATATCTATCTTCCATTTCTTTTTCCATTCGGGATTACTTTAATTTCTTCCTCGAGTCTAGCTTTCCATTATACATTATCTCATTTATCTGTCATTGAATTCTTCTTCAATTCAAACTTTCCATCATTTCTTCTTCATTCTACCTATTCTTCAGTCTAGCTTTGTGTCATTGCTTCTTCTACTCTATTTTTGGTTAATTTTTCTTACATTCTAGCTTTAATTTATTTCTTCATTCACTCCTATTTACAAATGGCTTTTAGAGAACCAGGAGGTTCATTGCCGCCCTCACATAAGCCCTCTATTGGTCCCTATCATGAGCAAGATTAATCTAATCCCTACCATCATATCCCACCTCCCTCAAATCCATAACTTTCCTCCTTCATACACTTCCTTATTTTTTATAACTTCCGTTTTTCTTATTAACCGCGATGACAAAGCAGTGTTTTGAACCCATGAAAATGTAATATCTCGATGTTATTATCGATTTATTATCCATAAACATGGAAGAGAATTTATTTGCAAGACTCGAACATAAGTTTATATTTAACTGTGCTCACAAGAATTGAAATCGGGACTTTTTTTTTTTACCTTGGGGATTTAGTGAAGTGAATTTTTAATGGCAGGCAGAGTAACTATCTCATGCCCCCATGTTAGATTGCTACCAGTGCGCTTCATTTGAACCAGGTACCCAGCTTCGAAGCCGTTAGCCCTGTGAACTTACAATATATTTATGTTCCCCTATTATCATAAATCGGGACATCGGGACATCAGACTAGAAGAATAATAAATAGCAACTATTGCAAACTAAATTCGTTAAGACAAATAAGAGGTATGTAAATGTATATAGTAGTGCTGTTCATCGATCAAAATATTTAATCGATTAACTATTTGAATTTAATCGATTAACTATTTGAATTTAATCGATTAATCGACTTTTGATAGAGTTGAAAAAGTTATTTTATTTTATTTTATTTATTCAATCTTCCTCAACTTGGTGAGGTTGCCAAAGACAAACAATGTTAAACAGTAACATTTAAGATGACATTAAAAATGTCTTACAAGAAATTTGTTGACAATAAACTGAAATTTACAGTAGATAATATTTCACATAATGAATATTTGCAGTAAAAAAAAAACAGATAAAAATAGAATGAGAAAATTCTGTAATACACAATTATTGTTAAATTTAACTTGTGTACGGTGATAAGCATAAGTATTAAATGTTGTATATCTGTATATATTGTATCCTTATATTACAAAACAACTGTTTTAATTACTTACCAACATATTTATTATGAGGCTTATAATTTATTGTGTCAATTTCTCCGGGAATTTTTGAGACGAACATAAATAACAAAAAGTATGAAGACTCACCTAGTTAATACTGCTTCATCCATGATTTTAAAAATGTGAGTGCATTCACATGCTCCGAATTAAGTGCCGCTCTACGTATAGTAACAATGTTTCCTGCATCACTAAAAACGAAAAAACTTTTTTCTGTCAAGCACTTCTCCACGATCGTTCAATTTAAATCCAAACGTTTCACAGAGTTTACCTCTCAAATTCTCATATGACATAATGGAGTTTACACTTTTCACAAACCACAGAAAACTGATTGTTTTTTCTTTATCAAACTAAACACACAACCTTCATATACAAACTCAGTACAGAAACTGCAACTGCAAAAGTACAGCGGTCGAAACAGAAGACTGGCTCCTATTGTAATCGAATTACCAGATTTTAGAAAGAGAAGAAGGTAGTTACGCTCTCACTTGCACACAGTGTAGACATGGCTATTTTATAAGGGATGAGGGGGACGAAAATTATGTATTTCATATGCTAGGAAGATGAGCTGACAACAAGATGGAAGTTTTCTTGGAAAACCATAAAAATTAATAAGGTTTACGCATTGTGTTTCAACTTTCAATAGAGGTAGACTAGGTCACTGTCCTCCTATCTCCATCTCCTTCTGAAGTGTTTGTGCAAAGATTTTCCATACGCTACCTGGTTTACAGTTAGAAAATAACAGTACTATTTTGCTTTTAAGTAATCAATTTTCGAGACAGAAATAATGTCGGAATTTTTAGCACGAGTTTGTATTAACAAAATAATAATTAATATCAACTACTACCGATTAATTTTAATCGACTCTATTATTCTTACAACATAAATTCATCGATTAATCCATTAAATCTCACAACACTAGTATATATAGTCTTCGTTTTTCCAAATGTTATTAAAACTTTTCCATTCGTTGTGATCAATACTGTCTGCGTGAATCAGGTCTCCTTTTTCTTGTCGCTGACTTTGTTTCAGTTGCTCATGAGAGTCGGAATTTTAGTTGCAGTAAGAGTTTTTCCCTCGGTAGCTGGTCATTATTAACGCCTGACAAGGAATGCGTGACATCTCTCTCCGAATTAGTTTATTTATTAGTAAAAAAGTTCAGAAGGAGGCAGCGAATGTGTCTCCGCAGGAAGCGACGCTCATTCTGCTCTCTCAACCATGTCGCTATGGCAACAGAATTCTTACAAAATCTCTTTAGAAAATAGTCACTTTATCAAGCCGATTCCTGTGTTCTTAAGAAGGAAAAATTATGAGTATGATTCATGCTTTCAGTCTCCTGGGTATTTCACTGCAGATACTGAAATAATAAAATCAGTAATCGCACATAACCTCTATACCTCAGTGGATTCATTCTTCATCCAAATTCTCAGTATTATTTTAAGGTAATCATAACACGTAATATGAAAATGTTCTGACGGACTAATTACAGATCACTTGATTATCAAGATTTGGGCTTTTTGGCCCATTTCAGCCTTACTGAATATTGCGAAATAGCAATAGGACTATATATTATCTAATAGCGGGGTGTTTTGATCATGCGGTCAATATGGAAAAACCATCGACAAAATATGAGACATACAAGTCCCTATGCTGGACTTAAAACTCGTGCCCCTAGGATTTTTAGCCAGAAAATAATGATTACATCACAACTGATGACCTCAATAAATATACAATTTGGGATTTGAATAGCCCTATTGTAATCAGGAATGGGTACATAGACGACTCTGTCTTCATCAAACAATTTTTCCTTTCACACATGAGTTATTGTTATTAACAATCTAATAATAATAATAATAATAATAATAATAATAATAATAATAATAATAATAATAATAATAATAACAATAATAATAATAATAATAATAATAATAATAATAATAATAATAATGGAGAACGTTACACAACGCAGAATCGCACGCATTGTTTTATTCACCTGACATAATGAGGAACATTAAATCCAGACGTTTGAGATGGGCAGAGCATGTAGCACGTATGGTCGAATCCAGAAATGCATATAGAGTGTTAGTTAGGAGGCCGGAGGAATAAAGACCTTTGGGAAGGCCGACACGTAAATGGGAGGATAATATTAAAATGGATTTGAGGGAGGTGGGATATGATGATAGAGACTGGATTAATCTTGCACAGGATAGGGACCGATGGCGGGCTTATGTGAGGGCGGTAATGAACCTGCGGGTTCCTTAAAAGTCATTTGTAAGTAATAATAATAATAATAATAATAATAATAATAATAATAATAATAATAATAATAGACTTATTATTATTATTATTATTGTTATTATTGTTACATCTTTATACCCTGGTTTTCTGTTTCGTTACAAGTGTTGACACCTGTAGGAGAAGGGAAAACCTCAACTTCCAACAAACTTAGAAAAAGCAAAAAGCCGTAAAACAAGTTCGAGAAAAGACGTGAGAGACAATTCATCTGGATTCAGTATTACGATTGGGAAAATGCCTTCTAATGAAGCTGCTAATGCTTATTCTGTGATTTTCTTAGAACAGACTATTTTGATTTTGCAGTTTTGTTAATCTTGTGTGATATAAAAAATTTATAATGAGCAAACGCTTATGCTACCTGGGAGGTTCATAAATTATACGTAAGAAACTCATTTCAAAATACTAATCTCTAACTTTCAAATTTATTACAATACATTTTTATTTAGTAAATTAATTTTCGTGATGTTATGTTTAATATCATAAGTTTAACTGACTTATTTATTGAACGTGGAATGAAATTAATGACAGCCAGATGACATTCAGCATTCCAAGATTTTTCCAAAGTTTAATGGTGGAATAACTAAGGAAGAGACTAATGAAGTGCTTTGTGTGGAGTGTAGCATTGTATGGGGCAGAAACATGAACATTACGACGAAGTGAAGAGAAGCGAAGCGAATAGAAATATTTGAAATGTAGATATGGAGAAGAATAGAGTGTGTGAAGAGTAAGAAACGAAGCTGTGTTGGAAAGAGTGGATGAAGAGAAAGTGATGCTGAAACTGATCAGGAAGAGGAAAAGGGACTGGCTGGGTCACTGGTTGAGAAGAGAGTGCACTGGAAGGAATGGTGAACGGGAGAAGAGTTCGTGGCAGAAGAAGGTATCAGATGATAGATGATATTAAGATATATGGGTCATATGCGGAGAAAAAGAGGAAGGCAGAAAATAGGAAAGACTGGACAATGTTGGGTTTGCAGTGAAAGATCTGTCCTTGGGCAAAACGCTATGAATGAATGGATAGTGGAATGCCGATAGGGGAAACGAGAGTATCCCGCGAGAACCTACTACCAAATATCATTCTTGCCCACCTTGATCTGTCGGCGTCGGGATGCGAATTCAGTTCACCAGCTGCGAGGTAAAACCAACGTCTAGTCATTTGGCTAACACTGCAGGTTACTATATAATACAGTGATGTCAAAGCAAGCGCATTTTTCTGATTTTGACGTCGTGCGCGGGCAGCAAGCGCTAAGTATGGAAAGAGGAAGGGTTGTTTATATATGTATAAGCAACCTATTGGATTAAGAAAACAGTGGTGCACAAACTTCAAACGGAACGTGAAATTTTATGTCGTTACTTTTTTTTTTGGCTTCTTTCTGTTTAATATTATATATATTGTCTGTAAAACAAAAGTACTAACACTGATTTCTTAATATTGCAGTTGTGTTTTAAATCATATTAACATAATATAGAGTTAAGAAGGAATATTCACTTAAATTCCATAGTAGTATAATATTATACTGTATTAAGTGGATGAAACACAACATTCATAAAGAAAGTGATATTCCAAAGAAACAGATTGAGTATGACATGATAAGTTGGAATTTATATTGATGCTATCTTTAGCGTTACAAAAGTAATCAATAAACTAATCAAAACAATATTACAGTACAAAGTAAAGTTACCTAGGTACTGTATCTGTTTTAAGTGTAACTAATATTACATAACAAAACTCTTATCGCATTATGCTTTTAAGGTGATATTGGTGGCAACTTCCTATCATCAGAATATTAAATTATTTTCTCGAAATCTGCTGAAGCTATACAGCTGACATTTTCACAACACATGGGCACGTATCTTTTGCTTATGATGTAACAGTAGTTGCTTTGTTAATTCATTTCTTTACAAACAATTTCCAGCGAATATTTTCAAAATTTTCAATACACTATCTTCAGTAATACGTATATACGGTATATTAGATTTACGAAAACATTCTGTAAGGCTGCTAAATAAATAGGCCTATACCTGAAAATTTCACTTTTCTATACGAAAAGTTGAGAAAATACTTCTTTTGAATAAAAAAATCAAACTTGTGAAATATGGGCATTAAAATTAAAACTTACATTCTTATAATGCACTTACACTTCTCAGGCAAATCTAAAAATTACCATGGATACAGTTTTAATAAGTTCTCTTCCCTTTATCCATTGAATCAGTGCTGGCCATCCCTGAATATAGCTCGACCAAGCGGCATATACCACCTCTGTCGTCTGTCTCTTTCCTTTTCGCTGTAAAGCGCTCAGGCTCTCCTGGGCTCTAAAGCGCGCGCTTGCTCCTGTGGGCATCAATTGACATGCCTGGTAAAATATGTACCAGTATGCAATATTTTAAGTGTAGTTTAGAGATGGCGGTTTCGGAAAATTCCCTTGTAAGTAGAATATATTACCGTTTACTGGTAGTCGAGAAGTCACCTGCCGTCTTGCAAAGTTTACAAGAAACGTCAATAATTTCCAGCACTTTGCCACATTCAAGACACCTGCCCTTGTTCTGTCCCCCAGATACTGCTCGAAGCAAGAGAACCGAACGGCTGACCTCAGATTAAGTGAGAGAACAGGTCTCGTTAGAGTGTGTTTTTCCCGGATCTTGCTGTTACTTTATAAAGTAATTAAATTACTTCATTTTGAAGCTTCCTTGCTCGTGTATAATTAAGTAATTTGACGAGAGCGTCCGAGCGCACCGGCACTTTATTTCAATGCTATTACAAATTTTGAAGTCATGAGTGTGACGACGGACGGCCAAGTAATTGTATCAACATTACCATCATCCAGACATGCTTGCTTTGCTATAAAGGCATATTGTACCACGCGATAATAGCGCCTGCCTGCCTGCCCCTAAGCTACACACGAGTTGTTTAGCTTCGTCCCTAATTTCAACTGCAGGAGAGAATTGTGCAGAATCTTTACTGATTTTTCGTGGTTCAGGCAGTGATGTACGTTATGACTAAAGCACAGGACTGGTGCTGTATGAAAACATCGTCATTAGGGCCAAGATGTTTAGGATCTAAAAATTTTCCAAAAATGGCCTATAAAATTCTCTTAAAATTCCCTAACACAGTAAAAAAATGATCTACTGAAAATGATCAGTTTTAGTATATACAGGGCTTTCATTTCAAATCTTCCGTCTAAGTAATTAATTAATTGATTAAGGCGATCTTACTCGTGTTAATTATGTAAGCATGTGTGGCTTACAGCTGTTTCGGTGTTACTTGACACCATCCTTAGAGGCTACTAGATCTCGGCGACACAATTAACACGAGTAAGATCGCCATTTAATCAATTATTTATATTCAAGTGTTAAAAGTAGTGTACGAAAGATTCAACATGGATAATTAATTATTTAAATTCAATTCAATTTAAACAAAAAACACGTCAATTTAGATATTGAGAGAAAAGCCTGAAACCAGGCTTAATTGTATTTTAGGTTTCATCCTCTCATACCCAGCCATCCTCATTATGAAATTTCAAACGGCATCCCTATATTTTTATACTTAAATATGAAGAAGTATTCAATTATTTATACACCTCATTCATTTCTTTCCGCATCTTTTGTTTTCTATCGTCGCCTTGCAACCTGGATTACTGTTATTGTTGATTAGAGCTGAAGAGAATAAAGCTAGAAAAACTTATTGAGCATTTCACGTAGGCTAATAGTTGTGTTTGTGTATTAATGGTACATTATGCAACGAGCCTCTAATGGTAGTAATTAAGACACAAGTACGTTTGTTTATGAAACGAGCGTCTTAATTACCATTATAGGCAAGTTTCATACCATTTTTTATGTTCGACCATATTTTTTATTGGGTTATTTTACGACGCTGTATCAACATCTAGGTTATTTAGCGTCTGAATGAAATGAAGGTGATAATGTCGGTGAAATGAGTCCGGGGTCCAGCACCGAAAGTTACCCAGCATTTGCTCGTGTTGGGTTGAGGGAAAACCCCGGAAAAAACCTCAACTAGGTAACTTGCACCGACCGGGATTCGAACCCGGGCCACCTGGTTTCGCAGTCAGACACGCTAACCGTTACTCCACAGGCGTGGACTCGACCATATTTCTAACTTGAAATTATTCATACGTTTTCATGTTATGATTATGTAAATCACGAACGGAACTGACCTGAATTGTGAGATGTGCGCAGACGCGAAAGTGTTGATTTTTTCCGAGGCACGAATATCATTGATCTTGATATAACCTAGAAATCATTAGTCTTGATATAACCTGGAAATTGATTTAGAATTGAAAAACGAGATGACAAATTGAATTTATTTGAATATTATTTACAATTAACGCTAATTATTATAGTAACAGAACATAACCTTCTGCGACAATATTGGATTTCCAGCCTCCGTGACGTTTCCCTCGTTGTCTTTCGATTGCATATCCGAGAATAATCGAAAACCTGAACTTTAATGAATAGGTGTACTTTAATGACATGCATTAAAGAACTGCTACCAGGTGTATAATTACTACATTTCGGCATGGTCGAGCATAAATTATTTTAAAATGATATATACCATTCAACAGAGAACATAAATCATCCTCATTGATTGAATTTAAGAAATTACACAAAATAAACTATGTTTTCATCCTAAAATCAACTGACAACAGAAATATAGGTTGCCAGGCGACGATAGAAAACAAAAGCTGCGAAAACAAACGAATGAGATGTATGAACAATTGAATGTTCTTTCATATTTAAGTATAAAAATAAAGGATGCTATTTAAAATTTCAAAGTGGAGGTGGCTGAAGGTGACAAGGTGAAATCTAAAATGCAATTAAGCCTGGTTTCAGACTTCCTCCTCAATATCTAAATTGACGTGTTTTTTTTTTTTTGTTTAAATTGAATTAAATTTAAATAATTAGTTATTTAGACTGGCAAGTTTTGAAATAAAAGCCCTGTATATTCTAAAACTGATAATTTTCATTAGGTCATTTTTTTACTGAAATGTCTTGCAATGAAAGAAGATTTGTTTCAACAATTTTCGCTGTTATTCAATTTAAATTCATTGATAAACGATTTAATCTCCTTGTATAGCAACCAGTCATTTCTCCTGGGCCGTTACCGGAATAGAGAGCTTCAAACATTGTGCAAAGACTATTTTTTCCTGCTCAACAGGGCTTCATCAAAGGAAAAATGTAATACAAATTGTGTTATATTTGACATGCAGAATCACCTTTTAAAATTCTGGTGCAGAGGTTATCATCCATCTTGTATAGTAGGCCTACAAAATTAACCACTATGCCAATCATTCATAATATATTGTACCATACAATTACACATAGTCGCGAACTTCAGTTTCATGATCTCCAGTTAAGAACTGGAACTGGTTGAACGAAGTAGCATTATCTTAATAGTTTCCTCCGTTTTCTATTATTGTCACAAGTTTGTCACAGCCAAGCAATTGTACACGACATTCGCAGGCTACAATTCCCCCGAGGATGATGGCCATAGAATACCTTTCTATGCAAAGGAAGTAAATCTGGGCCGTCCTTATCGTAGATCTATCTATCTATCTATCTATCTATCTATCTATCTATCTATCTATCTATCTATCTATCTATCTATCTATCTATCTATCTATCTATCTATCTATCTATCTATCTATCTATCTATCTATCTATCTATCTATCTATCTATCTATCTATCTATCTATCTATCTATCTATCTATCTATCTATCTATCTATCTATCTATCTATCTATCTATCTATCTATCTATCTATCTATCTATCTATCTATCTATCTATCTATCTATCTATCTATCTATCTATCTATCTATCTATCTATCTATCTATCTATCTATCTATCTATCTATCTATCTATCTATCTATCTATCTATCTATCTATCTATCTATCTATCTATCTATCTATCTATCTATCTATCTATCTATCTATCTATCTATCTATCTATCTATCTATCTATCTATCTATCTATCTATCTATCTATCTATCTATCTATCTATCTATCTATCTATCTATCTATCTATCTATCTATCTATCTATCTATCTATCTATCTATCTATCTATCTATCTATCTATCTATCTATCTATCTATCTATCTATCTATCTATCTATCTATCTATCTATCTATCTATCTATCTATCTATCTATCTATCTATCTATCTATCTATCTATCTATCTATCTATCTATCTATCTATCTATCTATCTATCTATCTATCTATCTATCTATCTATCTATCTATCTATCTATCTATCTATCTATCTATCTATCTATCTATCTATCTATCTATCTATCTATCTATCTATCTATCTATCTATCTATCTATCTATCTATCTATCTATCTATCTATCTATCTATCTATCTATCTATCTATCTATCTATCTATCTATCTATCTATCTATCTATCTATCTATCTATCTATCTATCTATCTATCTATCTATCTATCTATCTATCTATCTATCTATCTATCTATCTATCTATCTATCTATCTATCTATCTATCTATCTATCTATCTATCTATCTATCTATCTATCTATCTATCTATCTATCTATCTATCTATCTATCTATCTATCTATCTATCTATCTATCTATCTATCTATCTATCTATCTATCTATCTATCTATCTATCTATCTATCTATCTATCTATCTATCTATCTATCTATCTATCTATCTATCTATCTATCTATCTATCTATCTATCTATCTATCTATCTATCTATCTATCTATCTATCTATCTATCTATCTATCTATCTATCTATCTATCTATCTATCTATCTATCTATCTATCTATCTATCTATCTATCTATCTATCTATCTATCTATCTATCTATCTATCTATCTATCTATCTATCTATCTATCTATCTATCTATCTATCTATCTATCTATCTATCTATCTATCTATCTATCTATCTATCTATCTATCTATCTATCTATCTATCTATCTATCTATCTATCTATCTATCTATCTATCTATCTATCTATCTATCTATCTATCTATCTATCTATCTATCTATCTATCTATCTATCTATCTATCTATCTATCTATCTATCTATCTATCTATCTATCTATCTATCTATCTATCTATCTATCTATCTATCTATCTATCTATCTATCTATCTATCTATCTATCTATCTATCTATCTATCTATCTATCTATCTATCTATCTATCTATCTATCTATCTATCTATCTATCTATCTATCTATCTATCTATCTATCTATTTATACATTCATTCATTTATCTATTTACTTATTTATTTATGTATCTACCTGTGTCTGTCTATCTATCTGCCTATCTGCTTGCTTGCTTACCTACCTACCTACCTATTAAGATTCTGATTGGCTACTGATATTAACATTTCATAATACTGTGTCGTAACTGGTTGTATATACTGATTGTACTTCAGCTTTGTTCTAATCTTCTAGAATCTAGAGAATCTCCATTTCCTACCTGCTATACAGGGTGATTCAGTGACTATGTTACAAACTCTTAGGGATGTTAGAGGAGACAGTTATGAACAACTTTCATATAGGAACCTATGTCCATACATATGCCGTTTGGTAATTTAAAGCCTAGATATGTTAGTGTAATCAGGAGGCTTCGAGACTCCTGACCCGATAGAACAGTTCAGTGGGAAATCCGCATAACGGCGTACTGAGTATAGTGGTAAAGCGTACAGTGGGTGGGGGCACTGTAGAATGAATGACAACAAATACGCAAAGGAAAACGCTCTGGATTTTGAAGGTTCTGGTGAATAATTTGGTTTTCATACAAACCTATTTTCAAACTGTGTCTGAAACTATTACACGGTTAGAAAAGTCAGAGCAAGAGATGCCGGAAGCCCTCAGAGTAGTTGAGGTAATGACACAGAGAATTACTGAGACATCAAGTACACCGGTTACTGAACATGTAAAACAGAAGTGGAAATCAATTTTATGTAAAAATAACGGATATGGAACATTGTGTAATATAAACAGCAAATTAGTGGACATAGAGTCACCCGTGAATAAAGGACTGTCTCTTAGAGACTGCAATGATGTTAGGTTTTTTCGTTTGGTCCTATCAGGTTATGCGACGTAGAGCGCAGCTTTTCACAGCATAAACTTTGTTTGGTAGACAACTGAAAAATATTTACGTTTGAGACACTGAGAATGTATCTTATAGTACATTGCAATTCGGTACTGTAAGTGCACTTCCTAAAGACAACCAATAGGATGAATGAAGAAATTAAAATTGCTACATGTTTATTTCCACCATTAACACTGTGTATAATTAAACACAAATGCTTATAAAAGACAGGAGAATAAATGATTTTCCATTCTTTTGACATTGTCATCGTATAACGTATATTTACTTTCAGAATGTACATATGTGTGTTTCCCCATACTACCGTACTCTATTCTAAATAGCAACGTTGTTGCCTCAACACATCTCTATCTACCTGCAGCGAGTCAACAACCTATAGTGCATGCACAGTAAACTTATTGTATCGGGTCCCAAGTCTCGAAGCCTGGTAATCAGCTAGAATCGAATTCCATCCTTTTGAAGTTTGGCTGCAGACGACCTGTTCCTGCAAACGTTGGTGATTTCTCATAAACATGGTATAAGCTAGTTGGCATCCTAAATGATATTTTGGGTAATTAAACCTTGCAACTTCCCTTCCATTGCCTTTGCTCTTCCATAAATTAAATGCATATCAGCAAGTAGCGAGGAAAGTTGCATGATTTAACGAGTCAACAATATCATTTACGATGCCAACTAGCTTATACCATGTTTATGAGAAATCACCAACATTTTATGAACGGTCGTCTGTAACGAAACTTCAAAACGACGACCTTGAGTTCGATTCTAGCTGGTTACACTGACTAACATATCTAGGTTTGTAACTACAAAACAGAACGTTTCCAAACATAGGCTCCTACATGAAAATTGTGTATAATTGTCTTCTCTATCATCCCTAAGATTATGTTCCATATGAAAGAATTTCTACCACTTAGTCTAAAAAAGAATCTTATTCAGACGCTTGTAATGCCCCATTTTGATTATTGCGATTCCTTGCTAACTAATGTAAGTTCACTCTTAGCTCAGAGACTACAACGTGTTCATAATGTGTGCATACGATTCATCTGCAATACTCGTAAATTTGACCATATAACGCCTTCCCTCCAGTTACTTTCATGGGTGCGTCTGAAGGAACGAAGAACAATACATTCACTGTCTCTTCTGTTTAGAATCGTGCATACTTCTACTCCGAATTATCTGTTATCGCGCTTTCAATTTCTTACAACTCTTCGAAACCGACATCAAGCACTTCTTTCTATCCCTCATCATAGAACGTATTTGTACTCATCTTCCTATACTGTAGAAATACCTCGCATCTGGAATTCGTTACCTAATGACGTGAGGGACTGCCGGATTTTATCACAATTCAAAATTAAATTGGAAAATTTTGTCTTAGTTAATGTTTTTGGGTATTGCTAGAACTACTGATTTGTGTTTTTTTTTCTTTTTTAATTTAGATTAAAACTGCAAGTTTCTTGTTTATGTTAGTTAATTAGTTAGGATACAATTAATTAATCATTTAAAGTTTGTGTCACTGCAATCTGTGTATATTTTTGTGTGGCTTTACTTTGTTTATAATGTTTTTTCTCTCTCTCTTTATTTTTTGTGTAGCTTTACTTTGTATATAGTGTATTTTTTTTCTGTTTATTTCTATTATTGTATTTCTATTCCTGGTGTTGTGGAAGAGAAGGCCTCATGGCCTTAACTACACCAGAATAAATACATAAATATATATATAAATGAATAAATATATATATATATAAATAAGTAAGAGTTTGTAACATGGTCATTAAATCACCCTGTATAAAGTAGCAATATAAAATTATGAAACAAACAAAAATGTAACATTTTGGTGTTAAAACATGTGAATACGTATACTACTGTACATTATACGAATTTTATTCCAAACTATATGTTTAATAACAACCGATTAAAATGCCGGGGTCCACACCTGTGGAGTAACGGTCAGCGCGTCTGGCTGCGAAACTAGGTGGCTCGGGTTCGAATCCCGGTCGGGGCAAGTTATCTGGTTGAGGTTTTTTTCCGGAGTTTTCCCTCAACCCAATACGAGCAAATGCTGGGTAACTTTCGGTGCTGGACCCCGGACTCATTTCACCGGCATTATCACCTTCATATCATTCAGACGCTAAATAACCTAGATGTTGATACAGCGTCGTAAAATAACGCAATAAAAAATGCCGGGGGTCTTGGTTGATATCCCATGAATGCCTAAGTTATACTATAGTTCAGCCTTCCTCTTCATGAACTTGTTACCTGCATAACATGTTGCAAATTTCATCAATTTATTCAGCTCGTGAAATAGTTGCTTCTAACTCAACTCGACGTGCAAGAACAAGTGATGACCTCACTCTCCTTCAGTTTCTGATGACACACTAGAATAAGGAACGCGAGCTCGTTAAGTGATTTTCTTGGGTTCGATCGCTTCTCCCAGTTAACAATTATTCTCGGTACTCGATCCGAAGTTCTTCTTATTCCTCGAGGAGAGACGGGTATGACGCTTAATTGGAAGCATGCACAAACAGTTTCTGCATTTAAGAGTTCAACATCTTCTAGTCAAGTGTAGAGCGTGGGTGGACGTTATTTATGTACAGCGTGTTGCATCTTAACCTACAATGCTGAGGACATCCATAAGATAGAAGTTTGAAACACTAGCAGTTTGCTGGAACGCAATCATGCCTATAATCGGAAAAGATGTATTTGCTGTTTACCTGTAGAATACTAAAAGATAATATGAAAAATTTTAATTTCATTTTTCTTTCAGATTATTTCACACTACACTCTCTTCTACAAATAAATCAAATACACTGTGGCCCAAAAGTCATGGTGGAGTTTCAGAGAATTATATTTTTTAACGAATAGAGATAGAAATCTAGGTTAATAATAATGCCAAATGAAAATAAAACGTTCAAAGTTTTTCGCTTGCAGTATGCGGATGTCGTGAATATGTTAGGAGAAAATCCACAAACGATTAAGGAGAACACGGAAATTCTACTTGAAGCAAGTAAAGCGACCGGTTTGGAAGTAAATCCCGAAAAGACAAAGTATATTATTATGTCTCGTGACCAGAATATTGTACGAAATGGAACTATAAAAATTGGAGATTTATCCTTCGAAGAGGTGGAGAAGTTCAAATGTCTTGGAGCAACAGTAACAAATATAAATGATACTCGGGAGGAAATTAAACACAGAATAAATATGGGAAATGCCTGTTATTATTCGGTTGAGAAGCTTTTATCATCCAGTCTGCTGTCAAAAAATCTGAAAGTTAGAATTTATAAAACAGTTACATTACCGGTTGTTCTGTATGGCTGTGAAACCTGGAGTCTCATTTTGAGAGAGGAACAGAGATTAAGGGTGTTTGAGAATAAGGTTCTTAGGAAAATATTTGGGGCTAAGAGAGATGAAGTTACAGGAGAACGTAAAAAGTTTCACAACACAGAAATTCTTCACCTGACATAATTAGGAACATAAATCCAGACGTTTGAGATGGGCAGAGCATGTAGCACGTATGGGCGAATCCAGAAATGCATATAGAGTGTTAGTTGGGAGGCCGGAGAGAATGAGACCTTTGAGGAGGCCGAGACGTAGATGGGAGGATAATATTAAAATGGATTTGAGTAAGGTGGGATATGATGGTAGAGACTGGATTAATCTTGCTCAGGATATGGAACAATGGCGGGCTTATGTGAGGGCGGCAATGAACCACTGAGTTCCTTAAAAGCCATAAGTAAGTAAGTAAGTAAGTAAGTAAGTAAATTTGAGGCACAGAAAGAAACAAAACACGGTAACAATCAAACAAATATAATAATTTTTATTTTTTTGCAAGATGGATGTCAAAAGAAAAGTGTAATGTGTTTTGTGGCTGGAAAAATTTGAATCTGTGACTCATTAAGCAAATCCACAGCCAACTCAGACTTTTTGTAACAATCTTCGGGATGAAATGTATGTTACAATTTAAGTTTATAGGGAGTTAGATGAAGATGTTCCTTTAAAACTCTAATAACTATTATTTTCGGTGGTTCTAGTTGTCGGGCACGTAATATACGAACTGATTTCTTTGGACTTTGAACATAGGCCTATGCTTTTCGGATGGCTTCTATCGTTTCATCATTAATTGTGGATGATCTTCCAGTGCACTTTTTCTCTAATAGGCTTCCAGTCTCTTTTAACTGTCTATCCCAACGACGAATGTTATTCTCGTGTGGTGGTTCTTCGTTAAACACGCAACGAAATTCACTTCGTACATGAGTCACTGAATCGCATTAAAGCCCACGCTGCAGCAAACTGTTAGAGGCTGTTAATGTTTGTTGCTTTTTCAAACGTGTTCAATACACACTGCAGCAAAAGTCATTATCAAACACACAGTTGCTGTGATCCTTCAAGTTAAAACTGTAAATAGCAAGACTTTTTGTACTCTCACAAGAAGCTTCTCAGCACTGTTTATATAAAAATTAGTTTATTTTACTTTAAATAAAAATCTTAATTTGTTACAGTACGCATTTGACAACATTTAATGTTATTCCTACTCGATAATATAAAAACTGTCTATGTCATTAGTCTAATCCACAGTTTGCAACCCCAATAAAATACTGTCGTAAATCGAAAATCACATATTACTTTCGTAAATTATGTCGAACACTGTTTTATCGGAAATTCTAATAATGAAATAATAAATTATCAAATGTCTTGGTACCTACTTATTAAAATACTAGCCGTACCCGTGCGCTCCGCTGCACCCGTTAGAAATAAATATAAAGTAATTACATAATTAAAATAGGACATTTGATCCAGGGAACATTCGTGTTTGATAGAAGGATAAATCGTTTAATATGTTACTTAATTTAAATTGTATTTAAATAATTAAAATGCGATCATTTTGGTCCAGAGAGCACTCATTTGGTGCAATGACAATTACTTTAACATGTTTCTTAATTGTCATTACATGCAACCATAGTTTAATGAACATTGACATCATTTAGATTTAATGTGTGTACTTTATTTTACTTGTTGTAGGTTTCCATTGAATTATGGTAATAACTTAATTGTAACCCTTGTTTTCTACGTATTCAGTAAATGGCGCTTGGCCCACTATGGTTCTGAACCCTTCAAATAAATTAAATTATATTATATAATATTACATTACATATATTATATTATATTATATTATATTATATTATATTATATTATATTATATTATATTATATTATATTATATTATATTATATTATATTATATTATATTATATTTTATTATATTGTATTGTATTATATTATATTATATCAGAAGTTACTGTAATAACATTGTAGCATTATGTCCATTCAGAGAAACTACACTTTCCAATGGTGAAATAATAATTAATTATACAAATCGGTTAATTTAACTTCCGATATTACTTCATACAAACACAGAAACATTCTCTGTAGGCTATCTTTCATAGCTTTCGATTGTTGCTGTCCAGCGCCCCTTATAGACGAAGTCATTTGTTTTTTATTTCATTATACGGCCTTAGATGGCAGTTACTTTAATTTTGAAACTCATTTATCTCATTAAATATCAGTCCTATCAAAATTTTTTAAAGAATAAAACTTATCGGAAATGATTTTTAAAGAAATATTTGTTATGTAACTTTTTCACAAAAATCAATAATAAGCAAGATATTTCGATTTATTTAATTCAGACCCCCTTATAACACCCCCCCCTTTTAAATAATGTATTTTGAATGCCATATAGCCTAAAATCTAAGTTACAACGAACTTAATTTATATTCCAATTTTCATCGAAATCGGTTCAGCCATTATCGCGTGAAAAGGTAACAAACATACAGACAGACAGACAGACAGACAGACAGACATACAAACAAAAATGTCAAAAAAGCGATTTTCGGTTTCTGGGTGGTTAATTATATATGTTAGGACCAATTATTTTTGGAAAATCGAAAATTACCAGAAAAATTTCGGCTACAGATTTATTATTAGTATAGATTTTACAGCAGTATTTTACTAGGAAATGTCATACCTTTGCAAAACACAATTTTGGAGTTACGACACTATATTACTGGGAATGCGAGTTGAAGATCAAAGGGACGTGTCCTCCTTTTTAGGCCTTTGTCCGGGGTCCGGACGGATTTTTAAAAAATCAAGAAATGTCCTCCTTTTCGTAGCTTGCATCCCTGATGTTTTGAAATTATCTGATTTGACGTCTTTTACAAGTAATTTTCCTGTAGATGGCAGCAGCATTAACGGAATATACTCTTTTTCAACGACCTTAACTCTCTTTGCTTACAAAGTAATATTACATTCATATTCTGTGCTTTTTTATATGTTTTGATAATAATTATAGTTCCCTTGGCTTTCATATGTAGTTAACTGTAAAATCATTTTATATTATTAAGTTTTATTATAAGTATACCGTAATAAAATAGATACTGACATAATTTTATGTATAGTATAGGCCTAAGCTTAAATATAAATAGATATTTTCTGTCCTCTTTAATGAGTTTATTATGCAGAAGTTCACTTGACTTTGTATGTAGCCAACTGTAAAATCATTATTATCAAGTTTTATCAACAGTAATCTCACTAGAGGTTTTGATTTATCTAGAGAAAATCAAAACTCGAGTGGGATTTAATTGACTATGATACGATTAGAAGAAAGTACATAAAGATTAGAAGTAACGAAGTACTCCAGTACAATAAAATATTAATTGATTTAGGAAAATACAACTGTCTTCAAATGTATTATTGTACCATCTCTAAATTACAAATATTACGCTAGATGGCAGTAGTGTGTTATGTTTAGCAGTTTTCTTGTTATCAGTTGTGCCAACTATGGAATCTTCATTGAACTCTGTGGACGGTTACTAGTCAAAAAAGCTTTGTTGATTCAGTTTGATTTTTATTAAAACAGTTGCATTCCGCTTCAATTATCCGGATCCCAGTAATCAACGTCACTTGACAGATGATTTTCAATAAATCTTAGTATTAAACAATCTCTGATACGTGACTATCCATAATATCATATAGCAGAAGCTATAACAAACATAACCTAAATAATATAAACAAGTGTTAGAAAAGTTCTAATTAGGGATAATGAAATAAACAAGAAACGTTTTAATTAATGATGATGAAGTAAAAAATAAAGATGAATAATTTTAAAAGAAAAAATTATTGAAGTACAATTTTCAAATTTGAATGTTTTAGTGGTTGGTGGTTCAGTTAATGTTATATTGGACGTGTAGGTAAAAGAAGTGAACTCATTGATGTACATGGTGTATCCCTCAACTTATTCAGGATTTCCGAATAGTGCTCTTCATGTATGACCAGTGATCTTTATTAATTCGTGTTCTTGAATGCCAATGCGAGTCATATTTGAAAGTGCTGTGTATCGAATGGAGTGGTTTGTAATTTTCTGTTTTTTGACGTCCAGACCAGTGCATTTTGAAATGTTGGCTACGATAGTGATAAAAATAAACAAATGCTAGGGACGTGATAAAATTAAACAGATGCTGGAGACACGATAAAATTGTGCGATAAGCAGCCATGATTTGTTGAAAGACGTCGCTTTGTACCGTTTTATTGGTCAAAAATAGTATGACGTAGTAAAAGTGTAACAGTCATAATTATTTTGTAATATTAATATAGGCCTACTTTTAAGTGTAAGTCTAAATCTGTGCCGTAAATATTTTGTAACGTAATTTAAAGTATAATACAGGCCTAAGCCTAAATCTAATTAAATATTTTTGTCCTCTTTTTTTCGAACAATGTCCTCCTTTTTGAAGCGTTGTGTTCTCTTTTTAATCGATATGAATCTGGTCACCCTAGCCAGGAATAAAACTCAGATTCACTGAACTTCAATCCGGAAACGCTACTGCAGAGGACAGCGGATCTATTTCCAAATTCCCGTACCCCAGATCCTCGTTAAATTAGAATCTTGACCTACCCTGAGGCAGCATCTCGAATCTGAATAATCACTGCGATCACAGTCCGCTGTCTGAGCGCAAGGCACGCTGGGAGAATGTACAAGTTCATTAAAACAACAATCAATTAGGCAAACATCGCCAGGTTCTCGGAATCTCCCGAAGAGGGCAGCCTCGTCGACCTCGCCACGCCAACTCTAATGGAACACAGCTGTGTGTAAAAACGTGGAGTCTTACGCGGGTGTAATTGCCATTATTGTAAGGGGCCTACGCCGATCCCTGGCTGGAACCTCCTTCCCCTCGCCGCCCATGACACTGGTTTGAGAATCATTTATCCCCAGAGATTCTCTCCATGCTCGGAAGAATGGCGTGGGAATCAAGCTAACCACATTAGAAGAGCCTATCCTTTGTTCACTACAATCCTGATACATCCATATGGATTAATGTTTTCTTTTCACATTTCGTATTCACAGAGTAGACTTTTAACCCTTTTGTTTAAGCAGTTTTATCCATTCAACTTAAGAGTGATATCTGACATTTACTTACTTACTTTTAAGGAACCCGAGGTTCATTGCCGCCCTCACATAAGCCCGCTATCGGTCCCTATCCTGAACAAGATTATTCCAGTCTCTACCATCATATCCCACCTCCCTCAAATCCATTTTAATATTATCTTCCCATCTACGTCTCGGTCTCCCCAAAGGTCTTTTCCCCTCTGGCCTCCCAACTAACACTCTATATGCATTTCTGGATTCGCCCATACGTGCTACATGCCCTCCCATCTCAAATGTCTGGATTTAATGTTCCTAATTATGTCAGGTGAAGGATACAATGCGTGCAGTTCTGTGTTGTGTAACTTTCTCCATTCTCTTGTAACTTCATCTCATTTAGCCCCAAATATTTTCCTAAGAACCTTATTCTCAGAAACCCTCAATCTCTGTTCCTCTCTCAAAGTGAGAGTCCAAGTTTTACAGCCATACAGAACAACCGGTAATATAATTGTTTTATTTGTTTGTCTTATTTGAACTGTTGTATCAGTGAAGCGAGGTGAGTCAGTGAAGTTATGGTTTTACAGTGCAGTGAATAGTTCCGATCAGTGATAATTTATAGTGTCAATGAAATGTGTTCTATAGTGTCAGTGAAATGTGTTATAGAGTGTCAGTGAAATGTTTTAATGTTTCAGTGAAATGCGTCATAGTGCCAGTACAGTGAGTGAGATGAGAGTAAAGGGAAAGATTATTATCAGTACCAATATGAAACTTATGTAGGGCCTATATATAAGTAGGTTGTAATGTAAAATTAGGTTCACTTATTAATTAGATTATTTTATGTATAATTATTAATTATAATTATTGTGTATTGTGAGTTTATTGTGTATTGTTTATATTGTGTATACCACTGCCACCGGGTGCTTGCCCACTTGCAGTGTAAATAAATACATACATATTACAGATTGAAAACTGTAAAGTCCAAATTGAGGTCCAACTGAAGGAATATAGATTCTTAACTTCAACAGCATTTGGGAAATACGCAGCTTTGTATGGATATATAGCGAAGAGAATACAATTATTGTCAAGTAGCCTCAATATTGCAGACTATTTGATTCTCGACTACAGCTTGCTATTATTTCAGTACAAAGTTAAAATGATATTTTTTTTATTTATTTATGCTCGACCATGCCGAAATGTAGTAATTATACACCTGGTAGCAGCCCTTTAATGGACCTCATTAAAGTACACCTATTCATTAAAGTTCAGGTGTTCCACCAATCAGAAAACACCATTGTAGCAATATGAAAGCGTAAGTATCGATTATTCTCGGATATGCAATCGAAAGACAACTAGCGAAACGTCACGGAGGCTGGAAATCCAATACTGTCGCAGAAGATTATGTTCTGTTACTATAATAATTAGCGTTAATTGTAAATAATATTCAAATAAATTCAATTTGTATCTCGTTTTTCAATGTCTAAACCAATTTCAAGGTTATATCAAGGTTAATGTTTATTTTACTCTCTAGATTATATCAAGGCCAATGACATTTGTTCCTCGGAAAAAATCAATACTTTCGCGTCTGCGCACATCTCACAATTTACGAGCTATGTTACAAGGTCAGTTCCGCTCCTGAGTGAGATAAGAATAAAATGAATACTTCTGAATAATTTCAAGTTAGAAATATGGTCGAGCATAAAAAGTCGTATGAAACTTGACTATAATGGTAATTAAGAATCTCGTATGAAAATTATGAAACTCGCTTGCGCTCGTTTCATAAACATACTCGCATCTTAATTACTACCATTATACATAGGCTCGTTGCATAATGTACTATTGTGTGATGTTTATTACATTTAATTTAGTGTTCATAATGCTTGATAATACATTTCAAACTCTGAAAATATTAGTTTTTATTACTTAACGGTCTGATAAACTATTATAAATTCATCATGATCATAATGAGTGGCAATTATTGAATGACACGACAAAATTACTCACAAAATTGAAAAACAATTTTGATTCAAAACGGCGTTAAATTTTCAGTTCAATTAGTTCATGAAGTAGGTTCAAAAGAAAATTATGAAGGTATGCCAATGATCCGTAACTGTAAATAACAAATATTCTTTTGGGACATACGTGCTGATCCTAAGGGTAACTGACCTACCTGCGGAATTGTAGGAAATGTTCATTAAGTACTGTGGTTACCTGTGTTTGTGGAACAATCGTGACAGAGAGGAACTTTACGATATGTAACTTGTAAAAGAAAGAGGAAGTCATGCATGACAAAAGTTACTTAAAGCATATTTCATTAGCAAATCCAAAGAAATGTTTCTCTTGCCCCTATTGCAAATACATAAAGTAAGCATCAACAAAAACCTTTGTCGTGGAACTGAAATATTTCAATAGACATATTTTCCAACTTATCGTATGCTAAGTTAAAAGAAAGAACGGACGTCAGGTAAGGAAACTTGCTTAAATCTAAGTTAACAGAAATGTTGAACTAGAAACTTAGCAGTCCTTTTAAGTAAACATTGTGAGAAGTTCAATATGGCTTTATAAGGATAATGAGGCGAAGGATAGCGTCGCGATTAAGGCGTAATGCAGCAAGCAGGGAGGTTGCGTGTTCGATTTCACATGTGGTCATGAATTTTCTCCAGTGATACAATCATTCCAGCAGCATTATGACCCTGGGATTTACTCAGCTCTAACAGAAATGAGTACTAAGAATATTTGGAGGGAAAAGGCGGCTGACACAGGATGAAATCCCTACTGCCATTAATGCCGATTGTCTGTATAGGTGGAAATCTTAACCTCCCTCTATCCCGTGGGTATCCATAACCAGTAATGGAATGATTTTACTTTCATTTTTTGTCAAAATGGGAAAGGAACATGGTGAAGAGATAGTAAAATATTTAGGGTGGGAACTTCTCAAATCAAGGCGACGAAAAACCAGACTCACCGCATTGTTTAAGGCACAAATAAGACACAAAGCATGGACCGATATCAATGCTAGATTAGTAACACCATCATACTTAGGCAGGGCTGATCATATTAGGAAGTTTAAATGTAGAAAACAAAGAACGGACGTGGCAAAATTTTCCTTTGTTAACCGCACAATAGTAGACTGGAACAGCTTACCTGCTGCAATCATTCAGGGTGGTCCTCTCAAAATCAATACATTTAAGGAAAGGTTGAAAAGATTAGACTGAAAATGTAATTGTAGGTGCAGAGTAATTATCTAAGTTGTGTCATGTAATTAATTAAGTTGATATGTAATTAATTAAGATGATATGTAATTAATTAAGATGATATGTAAATAAATTAAGGTGATATGTAATTAATTAAGATGATATGTAATTAAGTTGGTATGTAATTAATTAAGATGTTATTGGTAATAGTTGGGTGAATAGGTCAGGTTTACTTTTGCTTATTGCAGGCGTTATTATAGCATAGTTTTTATTTATAGACCTAGGTTTATTGCATCTATTTATTTATAGTTAGAAGTAAATTTACGTTTATTTATTTTTTACTGCTGTAATTATTGTATTATTGTAATGGTAATACTGTATATTATATGCCACTGCCACCGGGTGTATACCCAATTGTAGTGTTAATACATACATACATACATACATACATACATACATACATACATACATACATACATACATACATACATACATACATACATACATACATACATACATACATACATACATACATACATACATACATACATACATACATAAGAATAACATTTCTTTTAAATTTAATTTTCTTCATTTATATCTCACATTTTTTATATAAAATCTTGCGCGCTGTAAGTGACGAACAATGGAAATGCTTGCACCTAGATGTAATCTGAATGAAATAAATGCTGTAGAAGTTGTTCGAAGTCTACAACGGTGAGAAAATACTTCTAGTTTCTTGATAGGGGTGATAAACTGGTTAATAGTTTATTTAATTTTATTCAATTATGAAATACAACGTTTTACTTTCATTCCATATCATTATTACAATAATGCATTGTAATCTCACAGATTCTGGTGTCAAACTAATCTTTATTTTTCTTGTCATGGTCTGGCTTTCTTCTCGACTTTTCAGATAATTTCAAACTTATGCATTAAGAAACTTGCATATAAGCTTTCAGTGGAATCCACGTAACGTCATGGCAACGAAATTCCATAACTTCACTTAAGAAAAGAAAACTCTCTCAACGTAAACAATGAACATACAACCCTACCTGAGAAAGATTCGAACCCACGATAGCAAAGTTAAAACTAATCCTCAATATCCACGTCAAAATGAAACTTAATATACGTATTTATTTCTTAATAATTTTTCTACTCGAAGTTCACATACGTTCTTACATACTTATACTTTTATAAGAATAATATCTCTTTTAAATTTAATTTTCTTCATTTACATCTCGCATTTTTATATAAAATCTTGTGTGTTGTAAGTGACGAACAATGGAAATGCTTGCACCTAGATATAAGCTCAATGAAATAAATGCTGTAGAAGTTGTTCGAAATCTACAACGGTGAGGAATTATTTCTAGTTTCTTGATAGAAATGATAAACTGGTTAATAGTTTAGTTTATTTTATTCAGTTATGAAATACGACTTTTACTTTCATTCCATATCATTGTTACAATAATGAATTGTAATCTCACACATTCTGGTGTATCATACTAATGTTTATGCTCGACCATGCCGAAATGTAGTAATTATACACCTGGTAGTAGCCCTTTAATGCACCTTATTAAAGTACACCTATTCATTATAGTTCAGTTGTTCAGCCAATGAGAAATCACCATTGTACCATTATAAAAGCGCAAATATCGATTATTCTCGGATATGCAATCGAAAGACAACTAGCGAAAAGTCACGGAGGCTGGAAATCCAATACTGTCGCAGAAGGTTATGTTCTGTTACCATAATAATTAGCGTTAATTGTAAATAATATTCAAATAAATTCAATTTGTCATCTCGTTTTTCAATTCTAAATCAATTTCAACGTTATATCAAGATTAATGTTCATGTTATTCTCTAGATTATATCAAGGTCAATGACATTCACTCCTCGGAAAAAATAAATACTTTGGCGTCTGCGCACATGTCACAATTTAGAAGGTCAGTTCCGCTCTTCACTTAGATAAACATAACATGAATACTTATGAATAATTTCAAGTTAGAAATATGGTCGAGCATAAAAAGTCGTATGAAACTTGGCTATAATGGTAATTAAGACGCTCGTATGAAAATTATGAAACTCGCTTGCGCACATTTCATAAACAAACATACTCGCGTCTTAATTACTACCATTATAGGCTCGTTGCATTATGTACTATTATATTTCTTGTCATGGTATGGCCTTTCTTCTCTACTTTCCAGATAATTTCAAACTTGTGCATTTAAGAAACTTAGGCTACATAAGCTTTCAGTGGGATCCATATAACGTCATGGCAACGAAATTCTAGAACTTCGCTTAAGATAAAAGATTCTCTCAACGTAAACAATGAACATACATCCCTGCCTGTGAAGAGATTCGAACCCACGATAGCAAAGTTAAAACTAATCCTCAATATCCACGTCAAAGTGAAACTCAATATAATATGTATTTATTTCTTAATAATTTTTCTACTCGAAGTTCACATACGTTCTTAATGATTTTATTTTAAAATATCCCACGGAGAATAACCATGGTTACTGCCGAAATTGATTGTGAAGTTCCGATAAACAAGTGTGTTAACACGCTATACACTACTTTAAGTTTGTGTTTCACATTCTTACAACTATACTCCAACACAATTCATATTTTTTTCCAGTAATTTAGTTGTCTAGGCTATAATCATATTATAAGTCGTGCCTTAACGGTTAGCCTGCGTGATGTGTACTCTCCTCGTATAATTGTCTCATATACACGAATCATATGTGTACCAATACTTGTTTTCTTCTGAGAATGAAATTGATGCTGTTTTGTTCCTTCTCCCCTCCCCCATCTTGTCACGCGGATGCGTGTGTGAGAGAAGAACACGCAGAATGAGAAAGATAAAGTACATATTCAGAATGAAAGAGTGAGAAAGTAGAAAATATATATTGGGAGGCACTTGGAAGGTAGGTAAGATAAAAAAAAAAAACAAAATATAAAAAAATCTGAACATGGCATTAATTCGTGACCTTTACAACATTGTACTCCCTAATTATTGGCTTGGGGGGTCAAGTCGGAAAGCGTGCATCATTCTCTCCTAGACTAGCAGGGATGGACAAAATATGATCATGCGACAATTGTGGCTGCTTAGTTACACATGAACTGAAAACATAAAAAAATCATTATTTTGAAACAAAGTTAGCGGCACAAAGTAATCGGTGGAAAGTTTGCTACTACTTTTTTCCTACTATTATTTATTTTCGAATTTGAGATATATTTGAGGAACATCGTATATCCAATTAAAGAGCTATTGTGGCTATTAAAATAGGTTACCCCACGTGCTAGGTTTCTGCCCTCAGGGCGAATTACTGCGAATTGACAGACAGAACACAGTCCGCTCAATAATTGCTAACAGATTAAGGGAACATGGTGAACACGAAGTATATGAGGAAGGTCAATGGAAGGATCTACACGGCGTGCTGACATCATAATAATTGACCGAGATAAAAAAAAAAACTGGTCTCATTCTTGACCCCACTGTAAGGTTCGAAATTAATGAAGATCAACCAAAGCAGGTACATGAAGAGAAACGCGCTATTTACCTTCCATGCTGTGATGATCTCAGTCATAAATATAATATTCAAGATTGGAATGTAATTGGACTTATGTTTGGTGAGCGAGGAACAATTCCCAAATTTACATTGGAGATCCTCAGAAAATTAAAGTTCCTGAAAAGACTCTTCAGACAATTGCATCAACCATTTTAAAATCTTCATTGAACATCATCAATCACCATCTCTATTCATCTTTATAATGTGTATTTATTTATATTCAATAAATTTTTATCGTTTTGATAGTTACCACATCTTGTCGCAGAATATTCTTTTTTAAAATTTCATTATGTATTTTTAACACTAATTTACATTTTCTTTTTTTGTTCATTTGAATTGATTAGGATGCCGATATTTTAAATCCAAGATTTGGACGGCTATAATTTCGATTATGTATGTTCAAATTATTTCTAAATCGGTTAATAAAACGATCATATATTACTAAACAACTTATAATCATAAATGAATGAATGAGTGAATGTCCATGTATTGTGGTCCCTATCACCACGGCATGGCGCGTCCTCAGGTTGCGGATAAAGGAGACGGTCTCCAGATGTGGAAGGTAGCTGTGAATATATTGAATAAGCAGTCGCGGACAGCCGATGAGGGGTGGTCCTCCAGCTTGGGGGTTGGGCGAAGAGTTAACAACCCATCACCGTAAAAAGGAGCCTGTTGCAAAACTCCAACATAAGCAATATAAATGAAACTCAAGAGGAAATTAAACGGATGTTAAATATGGGAAATGCCTGCTATTATTCTGAACGGTTCTCAGTGTGAGACAGTAGAACCAGCGAGCACAGAATGAGATATTCTGCACTCTTTAAGAATAACAGCATCTTTGTCTTCATTCGTGTTGCGCGGAAGCAATATAACTGCCGCAGCGTCCATTTTTAAATAGGTAAAAAAATTAGGAGTTTTGTGACAAACCAACAGGTGAAAAGTGGTATGATGTTTGTCAACATTTCAAAAAAAAAAAAAATCTTCTCAAAATAGTGTCATTAATCATGTGTCTTTCAGTCAGTAATTCGTCAGTTGAAAGACTTTTCTCCACAATGAACTCAATCTGAACTGATGAAAAGTCAAGAAAGAAAATTGAAACATCTTTGTTACAAGTGAAAACAAACTTTCATTTCTCATGTGAAGAACTTAGTGCGAAGCTGTAAACGAACAGATCATTAAAAAGACACATTCTTCAGACAAGTACTTGTAAAATGTGTGTGTTAGAATTCAGTGTGTACAATATTATGTGAAAAAACTTCCATGTATGCGTCAGTACTGAAATTGAAATTTTAGTGGCTATAATTATGTATAGGAGTTACGTGTGTTTATCCATTTAGTTCAAAGAGTTAAGATACTCTACAAATTTAGTGTGCAAAGTTCTCTCATTTTATCTATTGTTACATATATTTCCTGTAACATTTCAACGATAGTGACTAGATAAGCGTTTGTGTTTTTTTTATTACCGATGTTCTCTGCTGCACCATAAAAATATGGTCAGTCTAGGCAATAAACCTCCACGTTCTCTAAAAGGCATTTGTGAATAAGTTGTAATAGCCTAATAATAATAATAATAATAATAATAATAATAATAATAATAATAATAATAATAATAATACTCACAACAAATGGCTCATAAACAACCCGGAGGTTCACTGCCGCCATCACATAAGCCCGCCATCGCTCCCTATCCTGAGAAAAATTAATCCATCTGTCAAATAAATTTTAATATTATCCTTTCATCTACGTCTAGGCCTACCAGAAGGCCTTTTTTTTCGTTAGATCTTCCAACAAACACACTATATGCATTTTTGGATTCACCCATACGTGCTACATGCTCTGACCAATAATAATAATAATAATAATAATAATAATAATAATAATAATAATAATAATAATAATAATAATAATAATACTCACAACAAATGGCTCATAAACAACCCGGAGGTTCACTGCCGCCATCACATAAGCCCGCCATCGCTCCCTATCCTGAGAAAAATTAATCCATCTGTCAAATAAATTTTAATATTATCCTTTCATCTACGTCTAGGCCTACCAGAAGGCCTTTTTTTTCGTTAGATCTTCCAACAAACACACTATATGCATTTTTGGATTCACCCATACGTGCTACATGCTCTGACCAATAATAATAATAATAATAATAATAATAATAATAATAATAATAACAATAATAATAATAATAATAATAATTTATTTATTTATTATTAATATTTGTGTGCTGAACAACAGCCAGAGGCCAATTATAGTTCAGCACAATACACAAACAGAAGATACAAAGGTACAAAAACAATTAAATAATATCTTAAATAAACAAAAACATACGTAAATAAAATATATAACAAGAACAGTAAATACTAATAATCAAAACGAAACTATACCTTAAAAGGATCTAAATTGTGCCCATGCAAATTGGCATATTTTATGCATCTACAGACTGGAGAAAGTGATTTAGAATTTCTATTATAAAATTTTTTTTGAAATCTTAAACCTTTTGTAGAATACGAAGGCTGATATTGTTTATGATAGACTCACAATCAATATCATCATTGATAACTTTGCAAAGAAATTGATAATCAAGATTTTGACGTCTAGAATAAAGGCTACAACAGTTAAAATATTTACAGGTAATCTCATAGTTTAAGTCAGAGGAATTGGGTATAAATCGAAAAGCACATAAGGAAATAAATTTTCTTTGAATATTTTCCAATTTAACCGAATCAGTTGAAGTAATGGAATTCCAGGCTACAGATGCATATTCAAGTTTAGAGCGAACCAAAGTAAAGTATAGAATTAATAGTGACTCAGGAGTAGAAAAAGAATAAGTTATAGACCTTATTAAACCAAGCATTTTTATTGAATGATTATAAATATATTGAACATGATCGTGAAAGTATAATTTAGAATCGAGTAGTACACCAAGATCTTTAATAGAATTTTTCCTAATAATACAGACGTTGTTAAGAGAATAGTTAAATTTTATGGAAGTAGTTTTTCGTGAGTACGAAATGACAAAAGTTTTTGTTTCATTAATTTTCATTCCATTATTGTCAGACCAAAGTTCAATAGAGTTAATATCATTTTGAAGAGTTTGGCAATCGGCAGGACTATTTATTGAGCGAAAGATTTTGAGATCATGAGCAAATAACACGTAGTTTGAACTTATTCTTTTACATATGTCATCTATAAATAATAAAAATAATAGAGGGCCCAATGTAGATCCTTGGGGAACTCCACATAAACAATTAAATGGGTCCGAGAGAGAATCACCTAGACGAACACAACATTGTCTATTAGTTAAATAGTTTTCAAACCAGCTCACATAGTTAGAAGAGAGACCAAAGTTTTCTAATTTATTTATCAAAATATTGTGAGGTACAACATCAAACGCTTTGCTAAAGTCGATACAAATTGAGTCAATTTGACCTTGAGTTTCAACAACAGGCATAACAAGATTAAGGTAGGATACTAAGTTAGTAGTTGTTGATTTATATTTAGTAAAACCATGTTGGGCTGAATTAATTTTATTCTTAATATGAAATGAAACATGTTTGTGGATTATTTTTTCAAACATTTTTGAGAAATTGTTTAATATTGAAATAGGTCTATAATTGGAAAGAACATTTTTTTACCATTCTTAAAGATAGTAATAAAAATAATAATAATAATAATAATAATAATAATAATAATAATAATATTAATAATAAATATTGTTATTAGTATTTATTTTAACTGGAAGAGTTAAGGCCGTAAGGTCTTCTCTTCCACTTAACCAGCAAAGAGTATACATACGAATAAATTTAAAAGTTACAAAAATTACAACAAATTTCGCTGCGTGAAAGTTACGTGAGTTACGAATCAATACTCTTCATATAATAAAAAGCTGGACAAGTTTTAAATTAAGTGAATTTATTTGTGAATATAATAAATTAGATTCGTGTTTGGAGAATGAATATGAGATAATATCTAAGAATAATATTTTCTTCAATATGATTTGTAACGCTTTCTTCAACGGTTGAAATTCGTTTCGTTAGTCGTTAACGAAATTCGGACACAGTCTAAAGCTTTCGACAGACTCGTGAGTATTCTGTTATTAATTTTGGAGCATACAAAGAGCGTGAAATTCTTGCAACAGGTCATTTAACGTGAAACATCAACATCGTACGCAACAGTGTTCAATAATTTCAGGCTCTTGCAATCTTACAGAATGTGGGTTCCCTGTAGTCATGAAATCTCTTTGGCTTTATACACTATATTGACAAAAATAACATTCAATAATATCATCATCACCACCACCATTAAATTATCATTGTCATTATTGCAGTAATTTCAATACAAATACAATTAATAACACCAAATTTTACCCAACTGGCAATCGAGATAAATAATCTCATTAGTTCAGAAGTTACACCAAAGAGAACCAACAAAAACATACGTGAGTTAATCTTCTGTGTGAAATCCGAAGGCCTGTGTATATTGTTGAGGCTGGTTCTATTGTTGATAGACCAGAGATGTTAAAGCGAGTATATATAACAGCAAAAAAAAAACAAAAAACAAAAAACTTACGCCACAAAATCCAGTAGACAACCAAAAGAAATGAATATCACATAGCAAGAAAATATATTAATGTAGAATGCTACTCATAAATTTTCATTCAAAACGACATTGAATTTCTAGATGTGTGAACACTGAATTTTTACGCTTTCAATGTATACCTGTCATTAGTACAAAATACTTTGTATGTGTAGTAAAACAAAAATGTAGTGTTAAATTCTAAAAGTCACTTTTTAAAACCGTTGAATTAACGTATTCGGAATAATACATTGTGAGGTAGCCTAATCTAAATTATAGTAACCATCATCATCATCTATAAATATAATTTAGATTTTATAAAGAACTTCCTGCTTCAGTGACACTTTATTCATAAGATAATATTTTCTTTGGATGTCAGTTTTGGTTCTTCTTATCAGCTTGGTCTTTCCAAATTTGCCTGTATGTGTGCATTTTTTTTCGGAATTGAAAATATTTTGAGATATTGCCTAATTTTTTTCACTAGGAATTCTATCTTCTCTTTTGCCATGTTTTGCGCAAAGAGAAGACTCATTTAAGAATAATAATAATAATAATAATAATAATAATAATAATAATAATAATAATAATAAAAAAAATAATAATAATAATAAAATAATAATAATAATAAAAATAATAATAATAACAATAATAATATCTCGTACAAGACTTTCTACAGTGCTGTAGTTTTTCCTCAACCAAACGAAGTATCATGTTGTTCATTTAATTTTTTCCTCCATTGCTCCCTATTTTATATATGTGTGGATCTTGCAGTTCTTTCAGTTTGCATATTACTTGTTACTTCGTTCACCAAACTTTCTTTCACTCTCCTATTCCTTCCTTCTGGTTTCATCGCATAATTTCCTTTGGTATTCTTCCATCTTCCATCCTTTTAACAAGTCCATACCATTGTAATCTTTTTTCATTTATAACTTCTACTATATCCTACTCTACATTCATTGTCTGCCTTATTGTTGCATTCTTTCTCTTTCCTCTTCTTGACCTCCTAGCCGATCTCCTCCACATGTCCTTTTCAATAGCTCTTAATTTTCCTTCTAGTACCCTATTTACTGACCAAATTTCTGCTCCATTGAGCATTATACTCTCCCCTATTGTTTTATTAATCATTTTCTTTATATTAGTCAAAATGTTAGCCAGTTCCTCGTTCAGAATAAGAAAAGGAATGCCAAAAACCAAACAAAAAACTGGGTTTTTGGCAAACGAACCGGAAATGGAAATAGGAAAACGACCTTTGGATGTCAATTATTTTAATTAAGGTTTATTTAACGACGCTGGCAACTGCTGAGGTTATATCAGCATGGCCGGCGTGCCGAAATTTATCCAGCAGGGGTTCTTTTACATGCCAGTAAATCTACTGACATGAGCCTGTCGCATTTAAACACACTTAAATGCCATCGACCTGGGCCGGGATCGAACTCGCAACCTCGAACACAGGTCAGCTCTATACCAACTACGCTACCGAGACCGACCTTTGAATGTTTGAATGTACAAGGGATATATAATAATAATAATAATAATAATAATAATAATAATAATAATAATAATAATAATAATAATAATAATAATACTAGTAATTGGTTACAGAAACATGAATTAAATGAAAGTAAAGGTAGCATTCTAAATTAAAGGAAGCAGAATTTAAAATAACCTCATTAATAAAGTAAACCTACTTTAACTTTAACCCTGTTATTATTATTACTAGCCGTACCCGTGCGCTCCGCTGCACCCGTTAGAAATAAATATAAATTAATTACATAATTAAAATAGGACATTTGATCCAGGGAACATTCGTGTTTGATAGAAGGATCAATCGTTTAATATGTTACATAATTTAAATTGCATCCAAATAATTAAAATGCGATCATTTTGGTCCAGAGAGCAATCATTTGGTGCAATGACAATTCCTTTAACATGTTTCTTAATTTTTATTACATGCAACCATAGTTTAATGAAGATTGACATCATTTAGATTTAATGTCTATACTTTATTTTACTTCTATATGTTTCCATTGAATTATGGTAATAACTTAATTTTAACCCTTCTTTTCTACGTATTCAGTAAATGGCGTTTGGCCCACTATGGTTCTGAACCCTTCAAATAATTTAAATTACATTATATAATATTACATTATATTATATTATATTATATTATATTATATTATATTATATTATATTATATTATATTATATTATATTATATTATATTATATTATATTATATTATATTATATTACATTATATTACATTACATTACATTACATTACATTACATTACATTACATTATATTATATCAGAAGTTACTGTAATAACATTATAGCATTATGTTCATCTAGAGAAACTACACTTTCCAATGGTGAAATAATAATTAATTATACAAATCGGTTAATTTAGCTTCCGATATTACTTCATACAAACACAGAAACATTCTCTGTAGGCTATCTTTCATAGCTTTCGATTGTTGCTGTCCAAGGCCCCTTATAGACGAAGTCATTTGTTTTTTATTTCATTATACGGCCTTAGATGGCAGTTATTTTAATTTTGAAACTCATTTATCTCATTAAATATCAGTCGTATCAAAATTTTTCAAGGAATAAAACTTATCAGAAATAATGTTTAAAGAAACTTTTGTTATGTAACATTTTTCACAAAAATCAATGATAAGCGAGTTATTTCGATTTATTTAATTCATGCCCCCTTATAACCCCCCTTTTAAATAACGTATTTTGAATGCCATATATCCTAAAATCTAAGTTGCAACGAACTTAATTTATATTCCAATTTTCATCGAAATCCGTTCAGCCATTATCGCGTGAAAAGGTAACAAACATACATACAGACAGACAGACAGACATACAAACAAAAATTTCAAAAAAGCGATTTTCGGTTTCAGAGTGGTTAATTATATATGTTAGGACCAATTATTTTTGGAAAATCGAAAATTACCAGAAAAATTTCGGCTACAGATTTATTATTAGTATAGATATATAAGACATAGCCACACATGCACATGTGTAAGATACTATTTACACAGATAATCTTTCACAACTTTGCTTTCACTCTCACTCACTGCATTGGCACTATGACACATTTCACTGACAGTATAGAACACATTTCCCTGAAGTATAAACGTTTCATTGATCAAAACTTTTTACTGCTAAAAATATTCACTACCATTATGAACTATAACTTCGCTGATACAACACTTCAAATAATAAATCAATAATTTTACTCTTATTATTATTATTATTATTATTATTATTATTATTATTATTATTATTATTATTATTATTATTATTATCTAGAATCACACTTATAAACTATAGTAACCTAAAATTGTTAGTCTAAGACCCTCTTACAAGTTATTTTAAACTAATTTATAACTCGAACCAACGGAAATTATTCATCAGGCTAAATATATATCACATTAGTTAATGTAATGTAAATAGCTTTTGTAACATTGACAAATTATATACAACTCCTTAAGAGTTTTCAGTCTCCTTAAAGGAGGACAACCCTCAAAGACTGCTGCATATAGATCATTCCAATCGTTTGTAGTTCGATTTAAAAAAGAGAATTTACCTATGCCCGTTCTTTGTTTGTATCAAAGACAGAGATATTTTTTATTCCGCTATAATGATCGAACCTAGGACCTCTGGATGTTTAGCTGAAAACACTATCACTATAATTTGTAAAGCGGTTTCAATAAGTGAAGATAAATGACGTCATCTACATGAGTAAAAGTAAAATATTTGTAAATGGAAGAGATAGATTACGTGACGTGTGAAACACAATGGGGTTAAGAAAGAGACATTATTCAAGTATAAAATAAGCAGGGAGACTTAAAATAAAAAAAGCAACGGATGAAATAGCTATGCAAATTGGCACATCGGTCGGGAACAATAAGTCCCACACTTGCCCAGTAATTATGGGTCTTGATGAACCGTAACGCTTCGAGAATTCAATATGCAGCATCATTAAATAAACCAAGATGCACAGACATAAGAAGTGCAGCATTCCTCTGAAATGCATTTCAAATTGAAGGTAACGGGATCAGGGATTGCAGTTCTCAGACAGGTTTCTGCTATCGTCCTGACGGTTCATTTAAGCAATTAATTGTAGAGTGCAGACAAAACCGAGAACAAGACAGTCAATGTCAAAAGAAGTTAACGATGTATCAAGAGTCGGCAATGTCGTCAAATATTGCCTTAAGTAGGCCTATCACATATGGAACTCGATTTTAAGCTACGGTTTGGCTAGGACGATCTTCGTCGAACGAACGTCTCTTCCCGCTTAGATCGAATAAATGACGCTATAGATAAATTGAACGAAGACATTGACTCGATTGTGACATGGACAAAGAAATTCCATCTTAATATTAATCCTGGAAAGACACAAGCAATCATATTAGGACACAAACGGCAAACCGACGCTGTAAAGCACCTCGACATTTCCCCCGTTAAAGTAAGTACAGTGCATATCCCTTTCAGTTCTTCGGTAAAAAATCTTGGCATTCACATGGATAATAATCTCAACTGGGACATGCAAATCACAGAAACCTACAGAAAAGTATATTCTATTATTCATGTGCTAAAAAGGATAAATGTTCATCTTCCCTCTTGCTTAAAAAAGTCCCTTGTGCAGACCCTTGTATTTCCCCATTTTGACTATGCTGACATTTTACTGACTGACCTTTCCAGCGACAACAAAACGAAACTTCAACGTGCTCATGATTTGTGTGTACGTTTTGTAAGCAATGTTCGTAAATATGATCATATTACCCCAACCCTGGAACCAATAAGTTGGCATAAACTAGATAAGAAGAGAAATTTACATTCACTTCTCCTTCTCTTCGAAATCTTGAACTCTTCTATTCCTTCGTACCTGTCGTCTCGCTTCACTTACCTTTCTTCCCACCACAATCTGAACACACGCTCTCGCCATGAAACAATACTAACAATACCATCCCATCGCACCTCCTCATACTCATCCTCTTTCACAATAGCCCTGCCAAGACTCTGGAATTCGTTACCTGCTAGCATCAGGGACTGTCGAAATAAAATTTAATTCAAACAAAAACTTACTAGACACTTGGTCAGTAATTGAGACTCGTTCAGATATGGTTTCTTGTAAATAGTTCTCTTAATCTATCACAAGATATTTCAATATCCGGTAATTTCATCACTATAGAATTTTGTTATTGTAGGTTTAATTTGTAATTCAGTAAATACAAAAATATTCTTTGTTCTTAACTTATATGATAAAATGTCTAGCTTTCATTAATGAGGTAATCTTGTCGTACTTTAATTTTTATTGTAACTGTAATTGTAAATTTAATATTAATTGTAATTTTATGGTTCATATTATAGCTGTAATCCACTGGTAGAGGGGCAGAGAAGGCTTGACGGCCTTATCTCTACCAGGTTAAATTACTAAAAAACATCGTCATCATCAGAGAGTGGTTTCTTTATCGGCGAACTTCGTAGGTGGATAGTAAATTGTTTTATATAGTTGACCATGTCTGATCAGCTGGTAAGTGTATGACAATATGATAACGTTAAAGTATAAGTTTTGCCTTGAGAAACAAGTACGGATCTTTAAAGTTGTTGATGTCATGTTTAGAAATAGATATACAGAGAGGTCTTTTAATTCATTGATATTTGAGACATCTTGAAAATGACCCCATCAATTTTAAGGAATATTTCAGACTTTCTCCCGAACAATTTCATTTTGTTTTAAGTTCAATTGAAAATAATATTGTAAAATTACACACAAAATTTATTCACAAACCAATAAGACCAGCTGAAAGATAAGCATAACTTTAGGGTAAAAACCAATTATATAAACACTTTATTTTTACTTTTTACAATGTTATTTTTTCATTTAGGAGCATTTATTAAGGAAATACTGTTACAAATAAAAAAAAAATAATGTGACAAGGAGGTTGTTGAAATTCTCTCCTTTGCTCGGAATTCCACTTCACTATTTCACACTGAAACTTCTGCTCCACTAGCTAAACCTGCTAGTCCTTCAATTATGAATCACTTTACTCAATTGTATTAACAGTTCTGGTTGTTGCAAAATATAGATTTGTTATTGTTTACGTTGATTCTTCATTTTCGCTCATGTCGAACAGGGATTTATGTTTAATCAATTAATATCTCTTCTTCATTAGTGGAGAAATTGCAGAAAGATTTCTGTTTTACCGCCATTATGGTATGTATGATGTATAAATCACATGTTATTAAATGATTTTGTGCGAGATCGTGCGTATTTGCTTGTTTTCCGCACAGAACCAATACGCGGTAAGTGTGAAATACCACATTCAGTATTCCCAACGTAACACACATAACAATTTCCCTCTTCTTACCGCTTAAGCGCCACATTCATTTTACTGCTTTAGGCTTGTAACATATTATTTTTAGAGACGTTTAACATAGTAATAATTATAAATTGGAAACTTACCACTGCAATTTCACCTAAATTGCACTGTTAATTATTGTTTTTAAATATTTGCAAAAATTAAGTAAAGTCTACTACTCCACGAAACTTATTACATTCCTGATACAAGTAACATTAAGGAAGCCGTGAAAAAATCAACAAGATTCCAGATGCCGATGTTATTACTGCAATATATTATATAAATAATATTGTTAAAATATTAAAATGAAAAATAAATCATTACATAACGTTAAAAAGACACGTATATCACGGCCTGCTGGAGTATAGTAAACACAGAAAACATTTTATAGCAACAATGTTGAAGAAAGAAAAAATGTTATGTTTTATTTAACGACGCTCGCAACTGCAGAAGTTATATCAGCGTCGCCGGATGTGCCGGAATTTTGTCCCGCAGGAGTTCTTTTACATGCCAGTAAATCTACTGACATGAGCCTCTCACATTTAAGCACACTTAAATGCCATGGACCTGGCCCGGGATCGAACCCGCAACCTTGGGCATAGAAGGCCAGCGCTATACCAACTTGCCAACCAGGTCGACTTGAAGAAAGATATTTTGGTTTTCCGAAGTTGCCGTCATTAAACAGAAACCAACATGGAGATTTCATTGCAACTAATTAGAAATTCATCTTTCAAGTATGTAATAAACGATCTTCGCACAAAATAAGGTACGATACACGAGCGGTATGTTTGTTTTCATGTTCTCGGAAATTAAAAAGCTCAACTACGTTTCGCTTTTTCAATATTTTCCTCGAACATGAAAACGTCAACATATCGCTCTTGTAACGTATATTACTATAATTCATGACCTACTGTAATTTTACAATTGGTTTCTCGGCGATGATCGCCAGATTTTTTCCTCCAAGGCAAACGCCGACTATGTTCGTCGAGCCCAGCGACGTTCGTTGACGTTCATCGCCGTAAAGAAACCATGCACATTCAAGTCAACGGGACAGAATCCCAACGAAGATCGTCAGCGAAGATCGTCGGCGAAGATCGCCGTAACCAAACCGTAGCTTTACACATGCGTGTCGTGTGGAGCATACACAGATTGTCTACCCCTGGCAATGGAGGAGGCTAGTCGGGAGACGGAGAAGGGTGTAGGTGGATTGGAAAAGATGCTGGAATGTTGGAACTGATGTAACAAGTGAGATGAGAAAGGAGAGAGACCGAGAGAGAGAGAATGAGCTTTTTCAAACCCTCAACTTCGTATTTTCCCATTGCGCGCGCAGATTTTTTAGTTTTTAAACCTTCCATCGTGTAAAACTTGACCATCAATGTTATACAAGATCAAGAGTGAAAAGTGACTTGTTTACATGCGTGTGGGCTTCATTTAGCGTACCGTACCAGTACACGTGTTGCCGTCCTGAACAATTGCCGGTTAGTGTTCGGTGTTTCGTTATTAATCTTGTGATATTTATATCTGCCAAATAGTCGATGTTTTTTCTTGTGTTAAGCTCAATCGCTGCACCATAATTCTCTTAATATACTATTCAAATTTTTTGTGTTAAGAAGCACTCATCTTTCACGCTCTTATTTAAGTGAAAGAATCCCTGTTCAAAGGTTATATAATTGATAATTGATCATCGGTTGCTGCCGAAAGACTCCTTCATCATCCGGAAAATATCGAATTTACCAGTGAAGAAAAAATGTTCAGTGAAATGTGTAATTATTTTTACAACGTATAATTTTACCAGACACTCTCAGTGAATGAAGTGTAGAGTGTTCATGCTCCTGTTTATGTGAGAAGTGTTTTAACTTTAAACCATTACAGAGACTAAAAACGTGAGTATTAATATTTATCTAGAAATAACTGAATTTGCGTTGTTGGTTCAACAACTAACCTTACTGTATTAAATTATTTCAATGTATTGTATTTATTAACATTCCATGGTATTCATACATGCTTACAGCTAGAATATGGAACAAGTCCAAAAAACTTAATACTATTATAAAATCTTAATTTATAATCACAGTCTAGATGAAATATATACACACGAGATTTACAATATAGTCTACTAGTACAACACATAGTTTTAGTATCAATTTCATGAAGTGTTATTGAATGTCATGAATTCACCTATAGAATAGAAGGCGTGAGAAATTAGGTACTTCTTTAATTTGGCCCTAAATAATTTTATGTTTTGAGTTTCATTTTTTATATCGATAGGAAGGCTATTAAAAATTTTTACTGCCATATAACGCACTCCTTTTTGATAGCACGATAGACTTGCCGATGGAGTATGAAAGTCATTTTTTTGACGTGTATTTATGCTATGAACTGTTGAATTAGTTACAAAGTTTTCACGATTACATACGAGGAAGACTATTAATGAAAAGATATACTGACAAGCCATGGGCATTATTTGTAGTTTTTTGAAAATAGTCCTACACGACTCCCTAGATTTCGCACCTACTATTATTCTAATTACTCTTTTTTGTAATAGAAATATATTGTTACTATCTGTGGAATTTCCCCAGAATATTATTCCAAAACCCATTACCGAGTGGAAGTATGCAAAGTATATTGTTTTTAAGGTATTGCTATTTACTATCTTTTGCATAGATCTAATAGCAAAACACGCTGAATTTAGTTTGGAGGTAATTTCTTTAATATGATTTTTCCAATTTAACCCATTATCGATTTTTAAGCCAAGAAATTTGATTGTTGTTGTTTCTAATAGGCATCTATTGTTAATTATTGCGCTAGAAATTTGCGACGTTGAATTTGGACAGGATTTAAATTGAATTATGTTAGTTTTGTTACAATTTAATACTAATTTATTGACTGAGAACCAGTCACATATTTTGAAGAGAATTTCCTCTGTTGAAGATTGGAATGTGTTGGAGATATTGGCTGTAATTACTATACTTGTGTCATCTGCAAATAATATGGAATGACCTACATCTTTTATAAGGGGGGCAAGATCATTTATAAACACTAGAAAAAGTAGGGGACCTAATATTGGTCCTTCAGGAATTCAATTATTAATAGTTCCCCATATAATACCATTTGTCCATTTATGTGAAGAGAAGTCATCATTTTATTACTACGCAATATATAATATTATTTGTACCAACACGTTTTATCCATAATTTTAGCAACACTAAGACAATAACATAGTAGTGCTGAGGTTTTAGTTGTCTAATGTATGAAAGAGATCATAAAACAAAAAGTAGGCCTATATGACTGTATCGAAATATTTTTTTTCGTAGGGAGACAAAGTTTTCTATTTCTATTGTTAAAAATGCTGTATACTTCACATATTTGAGAAAAATAATAGTTATTTTATAGAATAAATGAACGGTTTATGCAGTTAATAAGTAATATAATATACTTATATTAATAGATGTGAAAAATATATTGATGTAACACTAAATTCCTCTCAATTGGTAGTTGAAACATTACCGTCGACTAGCGCGATCTACTGGCATAAGACCTATTGTAAATTTATTGTAGTTCACCGTTAGTATTAGTATTAGTTAGTTAGTATTAATATTCATGTAATTATATAACTATAAAAATTGGAGATTTATCCTTCGAAGAGGTTGAAAAATTAAAATATCTTGGAGCAACAGTAACAAATATAAATGACACTCGGGAGGAAATTAAACGCAGAATAAATCTGGGAAATGCCTGTTATTATTCGGTTGAGAAGCTTTTGTCATCCCGTCTGCTGTCAAAAAATCTGAAAGTTAGAATTTATAAAACACTTATATTACCGGTTGTTCTGTATGGTTGTGAAACTTGGACTCTCACTTTGAGAGAGGAACAGAGATTAAGGGCATTTGAGAATAAGGTTCTTAGGAAAATATTTGGGGCTAAGAGGGATGAAGTTACAGGAGAATGGAGAAAGTTACACAACGCAGAGCTGCACGCATTGTATTCTTCACCTGACATAATTAGGAACAGTAAATCCAGACGTTTGAGATGGGCAGGACATGTAGTACGTATGGACGAATCCAGAAATGCATATAGAGTGTTAGTTGGGAGGCCTGAGGGAAAAATACCTTTAGGGAGGCCGAAACGTAGATGGGAAGATATTAAAATGGATTTCAGGGAGGTGGGATATGATGGTAGAGACTGGATTAATCTTGCTCAGGATAGGGACCAATGGCGGGCTTATGTTAGGGCGGCAATGAACCTCCGGGTTCCTTAAAAGCCAGTGAGTAAGTAAGTAAGTAATTATATTGTTTGTCATCTACTTAAAAAGAAGGTGCATTAAATTCTTTAAATACTTGTAACAAAAGATAAAATCTAGAACAAAAATAACATTTAATTGTTTGAATATTAAATTCTGTAAGAAGCGACTGTATTTCTTGTTTGGATTTTTAAAGCCAAAAAATATACAATTAGATTACATTAAATATGAAAGCATTGATTTCAATACTTACTTACTTACAAATGGCTTTTAAGGAACCCGAAGGTTCATTGCCGCCCTCACATAAGCCCGCCATCGGTCCCTATCCTGTGCAAGATTAATCCAGTCTCTATCATCACACCCCACCTCCCTCAAATCCATTTTAATATTATCCTCCCATCTACGTCTCGGCATCCCTAAAGGTCTTTTTCCCTCCGTTCTCCCAACTACCACTCTATATGCATTTCTGGATTCGCCCATACGTGCTACATGCCCTGCCCATCTCAAACGTCTGGATTTTAAGTTCCTAATTATGTTAGGTGAAGAATACAATGCGTGCAGTTCTGTGTTGTGTAACTTTCTCCATTCTCCTGTAACTTCAACCCGCTTAGCCCCAAATATTTTCCTAAGCACCTTATTCTCAAACACCCTTAACCTATGTTCCTCTCTCAGAGTGAGAGTCCAAGTTTCACAACCATAGAGAACAACCGGTAATATAACTGTTTTATAAATTCTAACTTTCAGATTTTTGGACAGCAGACTGGATGATAAGAGCTTCTCAACCGAATAATAACACGCATTTCCCATATATATTCTGCGTTTAATTTCCTCCCGAGTGTCATTTATATTTGTTACTGTTGCTACAAGATATTTTAATTTTTCCACCTCTTCGAAGGATAAATCTCCAATTTTTATATTTCCATTTCGTATAATATTCTGGTCACGAGACATAATCATATAAATTGTCTTTTCGGGATTTACTTCCAAATCGATCGCTTTACTTGCTTCAAGTAAAATTTCCGTGTTTTCCCTAATCGTTTGTGGATTTTCTCCTAACATATTCACGTCATCCGCATAGACAAGAAGCTGATGTAACCCGTTCAATTCCAAACCCTGCCTGTTATCCTGGACTTTTCTAATGGCATATTCTAGAGCGAAGTTAAAAAGTAAAGATGATAGTGCATCTCCCTGCTTTAGCCCGCAGTGAATTGGAAAAGCATCAGATAGAAACTGACCTATACGGACTCTACTGTATGTTTCAATACTGCACGTTAAAAAAATGCTGTTAACTCAGATTCGTAAACATGAAGAAAACATTTTTGTACATACTTTATTTATTCATCTACCCCTCAACGAAGGTGGCCCATGAGATATGATAGTTATACATCGCAAGAGAAAAGGAAAGAAACGGGCAGAATCATCAATTATACATAGAGTAATAAAATGAAAGAAATTAAATAAATATAAATTAGTTCAGAATTGTTTATGTTGTTGTAAAATGTGACATGAGTTTCTTAACACACTGCTGAAAAAAATGGGTATAGTGCCTTGTTCTCTAATGAAGAGACCAGTAACCTCTATAAAAATGTAACTAATAATTCTATATGCAACTAAGGGAATTCATAATTAAATATTACTCAAGAAGATTAAAAAATGACACGATAAATACCGGTATCGTAAAACTGAATATTGAAAATTTGAGTGTTTTGAGGGATTTAAACATTTATGTTTGTGTGGCAAAAGTCCGTATGTTTGATTCATTGAAATAAACATTCGTTTGTTTGTGAAACAAAATAATAATTTTGTTGTGTTGCTAAGCAATAATTTAATCTATATTGTTTACAAGTGCATAAATTCAATAACATGAAACCGTTAAAGAAAATGCAAATTATTCTCTGAGAAAAAGCAGTGCATTATGTCAAAATATTCTACAAATTTCAAATAGCTAAATAAATAATTTTAATAAAAGTAAAATCCATATGAAATTCAAAGAAATATTTAAATTTGCAATCAACGGGGGTAACATTGGCCCAATACTTTTTACCATTCTAAAAGTACATTTTTGTAATATTGATGTGTTTTATTAATTTATTTCAATGAAACATTTTAGAAGTAGTTCTGTATGAAGTAATAATGACTCCTAAAGCATTGCAAACATTTTGCCTTATGTTTAACAACTTGCATAGTATTTAGGATCATCTTTGGTCACTGTAACCCCGAATTGAGTGCTGGTTTACCCAACTGGTATGAAATTATACTCACATGACAATTTAATTAAGAACAGTGCATATTTTATTAGAAAAACACGCAAATTGAAAATCATTATGCAAATTATGTATCTTATATTATATTATTACACCGTTGATAACCTCTTAGCCAATGTTTGCACGATCCTTTTTAATATTGCTACATAATCTGACTATCAAGTTAGGATGACATTTTAGAAAAAGTTTTGCCCATTCGTAATCAGGCATATTGGTTTGAAATTAGTGACTGTGAGTTCTGTTTTGTCAAGATAACTCTTTATTGTCATATGTAGATCTTTTTCGCCCATTGGAAATCTAAATTCTACTAACTTTTCGAGATATTTTGCAAATACATTATTTTCTTCATTTGTGAATATTGTTGGCCAGATTGGTTTTTCGTCAAGTTGCCTTCGAGTTTATTTTTATAGTGTTATGTAGCTGCTGCCCTCTGTGTTTACACACCATTCCTGATGTCATCTCAGCATTGGTTTAATTTCTCCTGGCACATCTACCTATATGTGTTCGGTCTTTCTTGTTTTCAAAATATAATCAATACGGCTAATAATGTATCAAATTTCAAATTTAAATTACTTTGCCAATCATATTTAGCAACTTTTTTTGGTACATGCTGAAAATACCGTTTTACTATATAAAAGTTTTCAGAATATTTTTTGCACTACCAAACAGTTGATTCGCTTGAGACAGCTGACAATCTATTAGATCGCCTCATAAGTAATGTTAGTTTTTTAAATTTGTGTTGTGTATTTCAATGACGACTTGTCCGATACTTTCCTTCACATTTTTGTAACTTAAAACTATAAAAAACTACGATGAAAGAGTAATGGAACAGAGAAAAATTCTCTCCGGCGCCGGGATTTGAACCCGGGTTTTCAGCTCTACGTGCTGATGCTTTATCCACTAAGCCACACCGGTACCCACCCCGTCGCCGGACAGAACCGTCTCAGTTTAAGTTCCAACTCTTGGGTTCCCTCTAGTGGCCGCCCTCTGCACTACGTCATAGATGTCTATGAACGTAGGACTGAAGTCCACACATGTGCTGAGGTGCACTCGTTATGAGTGACTAGTTGGCCGGGATCCGACGGAATAAGCGCCGTCTTAAATCACGAAGTGATTTACGCATATCATATATATTATTTTAATGTACCGAAGTACATATAATATTTCCATGCAGATATTCTGCGTTGTCATACGATGAAAGAGTAATGGAACAGAGAAAAATTCTCTCCGGCACCGGGATTTGAACCCGGGTTTTCAGCTCTACGTGGTGATGTTTTATCCACTAAGCCACATCGGATACCCACCCCGGCGTCGGACAGAATCGCCTCCCGGCCAATTAGTCACTCATAACGAGTGCACCTAAGCACATGTGTGGACTTCAGTCCTACGTTCATAGATATCTATGACGTAGTGCAGAGGGCGGCCACTAGAGGGAACCCAAGAGTTGGAACTTAAACTGAGACGATTCTGTCCGGCGCCGGGGTGGGTATCCGGTGTGGCGGATAAAGCATCAGCACGTAGAGCTGAAAACCCGGGTTCAAATCCCGGCGCCGCAAAGTGGTCTAAAACCCATATTTAGGAGGACAAATGCAGAAAAATGACATGTAAAAAAATGAAATTAAACCCTTAAATTATTTTTCCTATATAACTGAGTAACACTGAATTGATAATCTTAATCAGCGGAGGTGGCATGTGGCATGTTACCGGCTTCTTATCTCGCTGATAAGAAGCCGGTAACATGCCACATTTCGCCACCCAGCATTCTTACTCAGCAAGAGCCGCAAGTCTGCCGTTTTCCTTGTGCTGTAACTCTGTTGTAAGTGGCCGATTCCATCCATATTTGGTACCAACGTGTCAAGTAATTCTTTAGGTATGTAACACTGTATGTTTGTGTTACATTTAATGTTATTATAGTATGCAAAATTAGCATGAATGGACACGGGACAAAATATAAATATAACCATTGAGTGCAGACTTTGCTAAGGTAGAGAAAAAAAAAACCCCTTTGGTTCGTCCAAAAATGATTTTTTTTTCACTTCCTCCACTATTTACCTCTATTTTAAATCTAGTCTTAAGGTGCGTAGATTTGCGGAAGTAATCATTTATGAGCACTATTCTTTCGAGGTGCAGTAGTGCAATTTTTCTCGGTTGCAGTTATTTCAATATCTGTGAACCGAATCTGCTTTCGCAGTATAATTCATGGAATTCAAGATGACAGCTTGTTAATTATGTACCAAATAAGCTTCCCGAGTGTCCAAAAGGTGCAATAGTACCTAAAATGTTACATTTCCCCCCCATAAAATTTTGTTTACATGCATCTCCCTGTAAGGACACTTCTGCTCATATCAACGTAAACAGAGTTTGTACACAAAACAAATGTACTAAGTGTAACTACTGTATAAAATTTCATAAAAATCTGTTAGATAGGACAAAAGTTAATAATTTTGTCTAATTGCGCCCCCTTATAAGGTGTAGTTCCCCTTATACCAACGTAACGAGAGCTTGTATACAAAACATACATGGTATCTGTAACTACTTTGTAAAATTTCATAAAAATCTGTTAAATAGGAGAAAAGTTACTAATTTTGTCTAATTGCGCCCCCTATAAGGGATAGTTCCCCTTATACGAACGTAATCAGAGCTTGTATACAAAACATACATGGTATCTGTAACTACTTTGTAAAATTTCATAAAAATCTGTTAAATAGGAGAAAAGTTACTAATTTTGTCTAATTGCGCCCCCTATAAGGGGTAGTTCCCCTTATACGAACGTAATCAGAGCTTGTATACAAAACATATATGCTACTTCTAACTGCTTTGTAAAATTTCATAAAAATCTGTTAAATAGGAGAAAAGTTACTAATTTTGTCTAATTGCGCCCCCCTATAAGGGGTGGTTCCCCTTATACCAACGTAACGAGAGCTTGTATACAAAACATATATGCTACCTGTAACTGCTGTGTAAAATCTCATAAAACTCTGTTAAATAGGAGAAAAGTTACTAATTTTGTCTAATTGCGCCCCCTATAAGGGGTAGTTCCCCTTATACCAACGTAATCAGAGCTTGTATACAAAACATATATGCTACTTCTAACTGCTTTGTAAAATTTCATAAAAATCTGTCAGATAGGAGAAAAGTTCATAATTTTGTCTAAATGCGCCCCCCTATAAGGGGTAGTTCCCCTTATACCAACGTAACGAGAGCTTGTATACAAAACATATATGCTACCTGTAACTGCTGTGTAAAATCTCATAAAACTCTGTTAAATAGGAGAAAAGTTACTAATTTTGTCTAATTGCGCCCCCTATAAGGGGTAGTTCCCCTTATACCAACGTAATCAGAGCTTGTATACAAAACATATATGCTACTTCTAACTGCTTTGTAAAATTTCATAAAAATCTGTCAGATAGGAGAAAAGTTCATAATTTTGTCTAAATGCGCCCCCCTATAAGGGGTAGTTCCCCTTATACCAACGTAACGAGAGCTTGCATACAAAACATATATGCTACCTGTAACTAATTTCATAAAAATCTGTTAGGTAGCTGAAAAGTTATTAATATGTCCCGCTAAATTTGCATTCTAGACCACTGTGCGCCGGAGAGAATTTTTCTCTGTCCCATTACTCTTTCATCTTATGATGACGCAGAATATCTGCATGGAAATATCATATGTACTTCGGTACATTAAAATAATATATATATAAAAAACTAGCTGAAATATGATTGATAAAACATAATATCTTACACTACCTACTCGTGAATGAGAACACTGAAAAGAAGGTACTGAAACAATTAAAAAGAACAGCTTGCACTACACTAAGCACGGTTGAGGTAAAAGGTACAATGTTTCTGTACGTTCGTGACGCCATGTACGGAGGAATATTTACCTTCGTTATACAGAGCAAGAGAACCTTCTTCCAATGAGCTGTGTTCACTTTAGATTAAGAACGTCTCCTTAGCAATCAGTAGATAAGAAATTGGTGAATGTTTTTCAAGGGTAACTTAGAAATGTATATTTCACCCAGCTCTTTAGGCTTGGGAAGAAAATGTTTCGGAAATATGTAAAAATATACTTCATTAAAAATCTAGCTGCATCTTCAAATAGTAGATTTTTATTCTAGTGATAAAAGTTAACGATTATTTTTAATTTTGCCATATCTATGGTTTTGTTTTTCTAATCTATAATCAAAGAACTTGCAAGTGATTACATGGAAATTGCGCATATAACGTAAGACATGCATAATACGAATAATTATCTACATATGTAATATCTAGATTATGTAATGTCAAGGTGTGAAATATGTACATATTTATGTAAGAAAAATAAGCTGAATATGTACCAAAATAAGTAAAATCATGAAAATATTTAATATCAATATGTGGCAGGTATAGGATAGGTACATGGATAAATATATAATAGGATGCGAAACTGCGGACAGCACGATCTAGAAGCGGTATTCTGAAATAAGGTGATCAGCGCCCGACGTCGTAGGTGGTAAATCATAGAACTACGTGAGGACCAGCGTTCTCCACTCTCCGATACGAAGTAGTCAGAACGTTGGCCGATGACCAGCCAACAGCGTTATGAAGGCAAGATGGATTCCAGAAAAATGCAAAAGATTCGAGGAAGATGCTCAGCGCCTGGATGCAAGACTGTTAATACTGTGGGAGGGAAGCATTTTTTCTATTTTCCTCAGGAACCTATGAGGTAAGCTTTAGTATTATTATTGTGTCCTGTGTAGCCTAAACCTTACACTTGAAAACAATGTACTTTTTGGTGAAGTAGGTTAGACGAGCTGTGCATTGCTTTCTGCTAGTTTATTTAGGATTATAGTAGGAGTATAAATTTAGATGGTTCCGAAATTCAGTCAAACTGTAACGAAATGTGAAATATTGACGAAAAAGAGCAAGAAGGCTGAAAATGAAACCTCGTAAACCTGAATTGTAGCATTAGGCCACATGGCTGCAAACTAAAACCACGTGGTTTTTAGTATAAATATCTCACAGTTATGGAAAATAAAATTATGCCTTCTTTGATGTAGTTAGCCATTCTGGAGAAATTCTCAATCATGTGTAGTAATAATAATAATAATAATAATAATAATAATAATAATAATAATAATAATAAGCTTAGGCCTAATATTTAATTTAGTTTTACCCAATATCTGTTGCTGCTACCAGTTTTCCTATGGTCACTCATCACCTAGTGATGCGCATTAGACATCTCTTAAAATAACACAAATGCAGCAGATAACTTATTATTTTTTTCCCCAATTTTTGCATGATTTCTATTTAATATTTCTTCTACTTTATCTCATTAGTAATTGTAATCCATTGCTTTAGGTGTTGGAAGTGGCTCCGATTTTGTGGGCTAGAGGACCGGTATCGAGTTGCCGCACATGCCACACACACAGGTTGAGAATCTGCATGGACCACTTCATTGAGTCTGACTATTATAGCTCTTCACAAAAAGTGATACTTAAGCAAACTGCAGTGCCCACTGTTCATGCTAATGGATTAGTGGTGCCATCAAACCCTAAAATCCGGAGCCCACCATCTAGCCCAGTTATGCCTCGAGCGACCTTATCACCGGGGTCTACCCCAACTTTCAGGCATCACAAGACTTTGCGGACGTATGGTAGGAGGGCGACGATTGATTCTGCAGCTGCTGAAGGTAGTTAGTACACTAGCAAAGTTTTTATGTCATTCATGTTTAAAATTTCCGATTTCATTACTCTTTTATTTATTTTCAGGTACGCGTAGTCTCATAGGTTTACAAGCTGCAACTGAGTAGGCTGCAGGCTTGGCAGCTATGCCTCAAACAATTCCTGCTCCTATGAGTACTCCAGCTTCAAAGATTACTGCTTCGACGGCATATGCCGGGATGAATAAAGATGCATGCCAACAAGGTAATTATTCCACTTAGTCAAGTTTATGGATTTCAAGGAATGCCTTAGTTTCTCATCAGCTGTTCTTACATTACATGTTTCAAAATACATAATTAATTATGTTTCGTTTTTTTTTGTGATTATTACAGGGAACAGTATGATTGGTGAACAGCTGAGGGGATATCAGCAACCATCGCTCCTATTCAATGTGGTTCCCACAGCTGAAGGTAAGCGATACTGTCTTGTGAGCCTGGTAACATGCTAGTAATCATTTAAGTTAATTGCCCCCTGCCATATGTCTGCAGTTTTCATACTTCATTCTTTTACAGTAGCGAATAATAACAAATCCTCTTAACTACAGGGCAGGGTGTTTATCTTGTTATATATCGATCGTCCAGTTCAAAAGTGCGACAACTCAAAAATTGCCATTTTTTAGTTATTTATACTACTGAAAGCCCCTTTCGGAGCTCTTTCCGATTCAATATTGAGATAAGTCATATTTACAACCAAAAAGAATAAAAACGAAATAAACTGCTTTAGAAGTAATTATAACTATGGACTTTATTAATTCATTATTACTACATTTCGAAATCTATTAATAATGAACTGGAAGATCGTGATATACTCGTCCTGAATACTGACTCAGTTCTAATTGTCGTGGTTATGAACCACAAATCTGTCCCTTTTTAGGGGATTTATTTGAAACTTTCAACTGAAGATATCTCAAAACTTGTTTTTTTGAGTTGTCGCACTTTTGAACAAGACGATCGATATTGCAACTGATATCCTGACAAGTCTCCCTGGCACACGAAGTACACTATCATTCCCTCTTACTGACTTCTCTTTAATATCCCAACACCTCTGCTGATTATCCCTTTCTGTTAGTGTCAGTTGTTCTCTATGGCCCAGCCTATTAGCAAAAAAATATTTTATATTACATTACAACGAACAATTCAGATTAACACAATCAAATTTGTTGCAGCATTAAACTTTTGGATTGTTACTATTACTTAACATTTATATGAGTTATAATTTATACAGTTAAGAGCAGTTTGAAATGAATGGAGCACAAAGTCTGTTCAATTCTTGCTTCAATTTAATTTATCATTTATTTCCTTAGATACTGACATGAATACATCCAAGATGGAACAGTTTCCTTCAGCTTCAGCTACACCTCCTTCCAAACTTGGTAAATATTGATCACATTTTGATGTATTGTCAATTTTGTAGTATGTTATATAGCCTATCCATAGCCTGCATGCCTTTTGTTAGGCCTACATTAACTTAACAAGGCTAAAGGTGTTGTCACGTTTCATTTTTTATTTAAAATAGTTCCCAGCAATTAGATTAATCTGAAGTTAATTTCGTAATCTTTAGGTCCTGGTGTTGCAAAACGAAAACTTTTCTCGAGTCCTCACTTCTCATCTTCACCCAGGAGCAACAAACTAAAAATGGCAGCTCTGAAAGCAAAGGTGAAGAGACTGCAGAAAAAAATTGCAGTGTCTTTAAAGTAGTGTAAATAGCTCATATTGTGTGTAACAAAAAGGTATAATATCATATTGGTGGAAAGTTCATAGCTTTTTTTATTATTTTTTTTATTTTTATTTATTTATTTATTTTTGCCCCAGAAAAAAATGTTTTTAGCAAATGTTAAATATATTGTGTAATTGTAGGGAGCAAAGTTACAGTATGTGGTACATGTGCGTATGTAAGAGAGATATTTGACTTTGGAAGTTGGGGGTTAACATACTTTCAGTTCACCTAGTAAACTTTTTTGCCCAACATAATGCAAGTAAGTGATGCAGCTCATGTATTTCACTCTGACCCTCAGTACATACAACATTTTGGTATACGTTACCGTTATGTGTATGCCAAACAACAATGTCTAAGAACCTTAGATGTGATCCTAGAAAAGTATTCTAAAATGTGTTGGAAAATAGTAGATAGTAATATGACAGTTTCAATTATCAAACATTTTTTTTGTAGTATCTGAAATCCGATTAATGTAATATGTATCTAGTCAGCGATGTATGCAACGGAGGGGAGAAAGGAATTGGCCACTCTTACTCATTACCTCCTGCTCTGATTGTCCCATGAGTGTTACTTGTAGGGTCCAAACCTGTTTTTGGACAGTTGACTAACCAATAGTTGATGGGTCCAGGCAGACAAGGGGACAAACCATAAATTTCGATACGTAGGATATCTCATTGGAATGTGAAGAAATATGTTCTGACTAAACTATATGACAACACATTATTCAAATGGTATCATTTACATCTGTAAACGAGCACAGATGGCAGAGCATTCCAAAATATAAATATATAGATGTGGCTTTTTCTCTTATCCGACTGGGCCCCACAATTTCAATTATTCAATTTGTTGTATAGACTTTACCAATGTACTGCACACTAAATATGTAAGTGTATCTGTGTGTATAGGATTACCAGATGTTCTGGATTTCGCTTGACATGGACTGCATCCTGCCAGGGTTCGTAAAAATCAGAAATTGTCCTGCTTTTCTTTCTTGCCAATTCCCAATGGACAAAAGAGAGTAACTATTGAGTTGGGGTCCATTAGAGGAATTATGTGTGTAAAATCCTTGCTCAAACAAGTCGAGTCACCAGAGAAGTATTAACAATCCGAAAATTAAATAAGGTAAAAGCTAATTTAGAATCCGTATACTTCAATTCTATTCATGATAATAGTTTTATATCAGTTTTATTGTACAAAGACAAACAAATTACCTAATTATATAACAGAATGTAAAAAGACGTCACGTCAAGTATCAAGTTAGTCTATTATGCCCTGCTTTTATATGGAAAATTCTTTTTCATTTAAAATGACCTGCTTTTAAATTGTTACAATCTGGTAACCCTACTGCACATGTAGTGTATGTTAAACAGTGATATGATGGACCTTGTCAAAATTGTGTTGTTGAATGTATTGTAAAATAGTATACAATAATATAGTAATTTCAATTATGTAACTAGTTTTTGCAGACTTAAAGTGCACTATACACTATTACCTAAAGAATAAAATCCCAATTATCTAACCTTGTTTTATTTTATTTTCTGTCCCTGTTTGGCTGTATTTTAATTAGTTACATTATAGGGTAGTGTAAAATAGACCGTCTCTTCCAACTATTGGCTCCAATAACAATTTTCAGTGAAAGATGATGTGAGGAATAAAAATTTTAAAGTTTTACTTTAAATTGAGGGTTTGGGGCGGGGGGGGGAGGAGGAATATTTACTGCATATAGTTCAACTTTTTGCCGCCAGGCGCGCTGCTAGATACACGGAGTAATTAGTTATTATTTTCGCTACTTGGGTGCGCTGCTGGATGCACGGAGTAGTTACTCCTTTCGCTACTTGGTGCGCTGCTAGATGTAATAACGCCTCTAACCGCATATAGATGGCAGCACGATCAATTCTACAACAGCGCCTCTAGTATGTGTTACGGGAAACTCAGTGAGTTTCGCATCCTATTATATATTTATCCATGATAGGTACGACTCTCCAGTTGTGATTTCATAGAGCACCCGACTTTTTTACCGCATACTTGACACATTGCAATTTTTCCATCTGTAGTGAAAGCTTCATCCATCGCAAACCATGATTTTATTTTTGTCGTTAGGGTTGAAGATACAGGGGCCATTTTAGTTAGTTAAAAGCAGTAGATAAACTCACTTGCACTTTATACTGTTAAGTACTAAAACTAGAGAACTCAGTGAAATGAATGACACAACAGTACTGCAAGCACTGTTTCGCTTTACTGGATTAGGAGAAAATAAGAGGAGATGTGGGACACATGCATTTTGGCTGGTCCTTGTAAGAAACAAAGTACCTACTAAAACCTCAAACTACCGTATAGACATTTACAAACTGTTGTTTCCCTGGAACTAAAGACGTTATGTTTCGTGCCGAAATATATATTTTCTTGGGTAGGTAAAAAGGCTTTTTAAATCTGTGTATTTCAAATTGTAAACTTCCCTAACAGAAGTTTTTTTCCTCCTTTTAAATATGTAGATTTATGTAATATCAACCCATAATATGTAATGTGGGGTAAATATGTAAAAATATGTAGTATCAAATTTTAATATATCAATGGTAATTACAAGATTCGCAAAGATTTGTTATTTATATACGGTTAAGTGGAAAGGATTATAATATGTAATTACATAAAAATCCGGTCCCTAGTGATAAAGGACATACTTGACGTACTCCTCTCCCAATTTCACTTCCTTCTGACATTTCTTCTCCTATCCTGAGCACTATTCCATTAAAAATTTAATTTTGAAAAATTGTTATATAGACCGTTATTCGCCGCAACGCTTCAATTTTAGATGTAAAATACAATTTTTTATAGTACATTATGCAACGAGCCTATAATGATAGTAATTAAGAAGCGAGTATGGATGTTTATGAAACGAGCGCAAGCGAGTTTCATAATTTTCTTGCGAGCTTATTAATTACCATTATAGGCCAGTTTCATACGACTTTTATGCTCGACCATATTTCTAACTTGAAATTACAGTATTCAGATGTATAAATTTTATTTGTATCTAACAAGATCGGAAGTGACCTTGTTCTAGGTCGTGAATTGTGAGATGTGCGCAGACGCGAAAGTATTGATTTTTTTCCGAGGAACAATAATGTCATTGACCTTGTGTAATCCCGTTAAACTTGGTATAACTTTGATTATTGAATTCGACATAGAAAAACGAGATGACAAATTGAATTTATTTGAATATTATTTACAATTAACGCTAATTATTAATGTAACAGAACATAACCTTCTGCGACAGTATTGGATTTCCAGCCTCCGTGACTTTTCGCTAATTCTCTTTCGATTGCATATCCGAGAATAATCGATACTTGCGGTTTTATAACGGTAGAAAGCTGACTTGTCATTGGCTGAACAGTTGTAACCTGAGTCGTCATTGGCTGAAAAACCTGACCTTTAATGAGTAGGTGTACTTTAATGACATGCATTAAAGGTCTGCTACCAGGTGTATAATTACTACATTTTGGCATGGTGGAGCATAAAATATATTTTTACACCAACATTCACAAGTGATCCTAAATAACCGAAAAGAATTTTCTGCAATAACCACATTAAATTCTTTCACCGTAGCGTAGTTTTTCAAGTATTAACTCAAATTACTAAAACGATTAATCTTAAGGAACTAGATTAATTAAACACAACTCGCTTACACGGGAAAGTAAGCAACGCAATGTAAATTTATGGCGGTACTTTACCTACAAATATTCTTGGCAAACGTCCTTCATGTAACTAAATTTTACAAGTAATTACAATTTCATTTCCGTTATGTGTCGGGCAGAGTATCAAATTACTCTTCCATTTTCTTAGGACGAGGGGCAAGTCACGTGATGAGGCGGTAATTACGTAACAGCATTCAAGTGTTAGGTTTTAAGTGACAACCAGTTTATTTTATTTTTCTGCCTTTGACAAGGGATAGAAGACATTTACAGCGGAATGTGTAAACACATTCTCAAACTCTTTCGTCCTACGATATAAAATAAAAGAATAGAATGCCGGCTTTAATACAATCGTAGAAAACAAGATTCTTCGCTGGGAAAAAAACAAATGAGAAGTATATTGCACAAATAAAATTAATTTCCATGGAATCCAGAATGTTGAAAAATAGCACAAACCTGAAAAAAAAAGTTGGATTTTCTTTAGCTTGCTGCGTTATTACCATAGTTTTCAGTAGATATTTACAATTTATTACTAAGTGACAAATGTTTAATAAAGTAGACGGTAGAGGTCTTAAACCAGTGGCCATTCAGCAGTTTATACTTTAGGCCTGTATATAAGTACACACAAATTTATCTTAAAGACATGGATTTAATATTACTTATACGGTAAAGGATGGTAATATTGTGATATGAGTAATATTGTGATAGTTCCTTTTGAGTATTTATTACAATTTTACTGAGGGAGAGGAAGATCGGTTTTTTGCGTAAACGTATTAAGGGAATGTTGGTGGCCAAGTTTCTACACAAAACCGATCCTCCTGTCTCCAATTGTTATATTTCCATTTCGTACAATATCCTGGTCACGAGACATAATCATATACTTTCTATTTTCGGGATTTACTTCCAAACCTATCGCTTTACTTGTTTCAAGTAAAATTTCCGTGTTTTCCCTAATCGTTTGTGGATTTTCTCCTAACATATTCAAGTCATCCGCATAGACAAGAATCTGCTTTAACCCGTTCAATTACAAACCCTCTGTGTTATCCCGAATTTTCATAATGGCATATTCTAGAGCGAAGTTAAAAAGAAAAGGTGACAGTGGATCTCCTTGCTTTAGCCCTCAGTGAATTGGAAAAGCATCACATAGAAACTGACCTATACGGACTCTGCTGTATGTTTCACTGAGACACATTTTAATTAATCGAACTAGTTTCTTGGGAATACCAAAATCAATAAGAATATTATGTAAAACTTCTCTCTTAACAGAATCATATACCTTTTTTAAATCCATGAATAACTGATGTTCTGTAGTCTTACACTCACATTTTTTCTCCAATATCTGTCGAATACAAAATATCTCATCAATAGTCAATCTATTACGGATAATAATACTTACTTACTTACTGGCTTTTAAGGAACCCGGAGGTTCATTGCCGCCCTCACATAAGCCTGCCATCGGTCTCTATCCTGAGCAAGATTAATCAAGTCTCTATCATCATATCCCTACCTCCCTCAAATCCATTTTAATATTACCCTCCCATATACGTCTCGGCCTCCCCAAATGTCTTCTTCCCTCCGGTCTCCCAACTAACACTCTATATACATTTCTGGATTCGCCCATACGTTCTACATGCCCTGCACATCTCAAACGTCTGGATTTAATGTTCCTAATTATGTTAGGTGAAGAATACAATGCGTGCAGTTCTGTGTTGTGTAACTTTCTCCATTCTCCTGTAACTTCATCCCTCTTAGCCCCAAATATTTTCCTAAGCACCTTATTCTCAAACACCCTTAACCTATGTTCCTCTCTCAAAGTGAGAGTCCAAGTTTCACAACTATAAAGAACAACCGGTAATATAACTGTTTTATAAATTCTAACTTTCATATTTTTTGACAGCAGACTAGATGACAAAAGCTTCTCAACCGAATAATAACAGGCATTTCCCATATTTATTCTGTGTTTAATTTCCTCCCGAGTATCATTTATATTTGTTACTGTTGCTCCTAAGATATTTGAACTTCTCCACCTCTTCGAAAGATAAATTTCCAATCTTTATATTTTCAATTGGTACAATATTTCCGTCACGAGACATAATCATATACTTTGTCTTTTCGGGATTTACTTCCAAACCTATCTCTTTACTTGCTTCCAGTAAAATTCCCGTGTTTTCCCTAATGTTTGTGGATTTTCTCCTAACATATTCACGTCTTCCGCATAGACAAGCAGCTGATGTAACCAAAATAATAATAATAATAATAATAATAATAATAATAATAATAATAATAATAATAATAAGAAGAAGAAGAAGAAGAAGAAGAAGAAGAAGAAGAAAAAGAAAGTTCATGATGATAACCTATCGGCGCGATGTTGGTCCCAACATAGGCTACTCCAATTTTTCGCATATGTTCCTACCTCACGATCTGAATCAATGATTCGTTCCCAAGGTCAAACACAGCAGGGCTATACGCAACGTTAGCTGAGAGCCAGATTCATTTAATGTCTTCCTTCATCTAATTAGCATTTGAAGCACAGCCAGATCTCATAAGTAACAGCACCGACATAAATACTAGTGTCACAGAGGAAACTGCATCCTGAAGCATTACGTCATCACACTGCAGAATTCATATCCTGCTGGTGTTAGGAAACATATTTAAGTCGTGACGTTTCCGGCTATTATTGTAGTGGATCCCTATTCGAGTCCCTGCAGAGAGATGGACATAAATTTTCTTTACATTGAGACTACTCTTAAGAGATGGGGAGACTGGCAGTTTGAGACGGCGACGGGTGGCTTAAAGGACACTCGGACTGTCTTGAAAATTATACAATTTTAATTTGATTTAGACTATTTCATTTTTTTTACGTGTTTGTTAGATGCATTCAGAACAAGGTGTGTGCAAATTTTGAGCTAAAAGTTAACTTTATTTTAATTATGCAAATTATATTGCGATTAGGACAAAAGTTTATACGATTTTTTTTCTCAGAATGTCTTCGGAAATAAGCTCCGTAAGTGACGGTAAATCCTCATGAATCACCCTGTATATCGAGTGTACGGCACCGGGAAAGGTTCTTACTTGCAAATATCTAGGCTACAACATAACCAAAAATCGTAAAAATTAGTCAATTTTTCGAGTGATTACTTATGTAAGATCCTGTATATAAAATAACTGAAGGAAAGACTATAACTAAGCACTTCTTCAAATTTAGGTCTAAACGTTTTACACTGTTTATAAATAGATTGTATATTAGTTTATTTGTAGGCCTATTTCCAATAACCGAATAAATCGAATAGATTTACTTCTGTTAATTTATATACTTTAGATAATACATAAATAACCTATTTAAGTTATACTAGAAAGACAGAGGATGTCCGCTATAAACCCAACGACATTTTCCGAACTCCGAATGCACTATATTTCCAAACTACTTTATACAGGGACATCATTTTATTTTCACTAACATTTTTAATATTAACCTGGCCATACCTTTAGAGAACCGGAAACACAGTTCGCTAACCCCTTCCACGGCTGGAATTAGATGATACTAGCGTAAAACACAAAAAAAATTACTTTACTAGGTATAGGAGGAAAGAAAAGTACTTCATCCATTTACGTAAACAGGAAATATCGCGATTTTGAGTTCGATAATTTTCACTACGATTTTTATTTAATCAAAATGCAGTACTGTATTAAGAATAAGTGTTTTTACTCACGAACTGAGCTATCCATGCGAACGTATTCATTATGCAGTGTATATTATATTGTCTACAGCACATTAGCGTACAATATAGAGAATAATGAAGTTCAATTGAAAAATAATCATAATATGGATATTTAAACACATTTTTGAAGATGGTAGCCGTTCATTTCGATAGCCTACAGGCTTCAGTTCTTTTGTGCATATTATCGCACTATAAACTATTGCATCTAATTCCAATTGCCAGTTTCGTTCTTCGTACGAGTAACTCATGTTGAAATAATTCTGTACCTACTCTATAAAAGAGTACCTTACGTACTGTAAATTCAATCTTCACTTCTGCCCTACCCGCACAGATAAAATTACTCAGACATGCTATCTACTGTCCGTCCAAGTGGTTATGCCGCAGGATCGTAGAAAGGGGGGAAATCACGTGACAGTTAATTACTTAACGAGGCCCTTTTATTTAAGTTATTTTAAACAGTTGTATAATATTACGTAAACGTCCAATTCCTAACAGAAATTAATGTTTTCAGAAAAGAGCTAAGACAGCCCAGCTCTTACAGAGGGGCGAGCAGAAGCAGGTGGGGGAAATCGGGATGCGACGTAGGCAAACGGACAGTACCTGTGCGAAAATATGATTCAATATTGAAAGGTCTATCGTCACAGGAAAACGCGAACATATTTCTGGAACGTACTATACTCACTAACTCAGTGCTATTTACTATATCCGGTCTTGGATCTGTGTGGAGGACAGTTGGAACTTCATTAGTAGGATTGTGGGAGTGAAGTATACAGGGACATCATTTTATTTTTACTTCAATTTTTATTGTCCCTGAGTTTTTGAATGTACTTCACTCCCACCCCTTCTACTAGTAAACTTCCAACCGTTCACGACACAGAGCCGAGGGCGCGTAAGCAGTGCTGAGTTAGCGAGTATAGTACGTTCCAGATATATGTTAGCGTTTTCCAGTGACGAAAGAGCTTTCAATATTGAATCATATTCTCACACAGGTATTGTCGTCCGTTTGCCTACGTCGCATCCCGGTTTCCCCCACCTGCTTCTGTTCGCCCCTCTGTTAAGTCTAGTAGCTGGGCTGTCTTAGCTCTTTTCTGAAAACATTAATTTCTGTTAGGAATTGGACGTCTACGTAATATTATACAAGTGTTTAAAATAACTTAAATAAAAGGGCCTCGTTAAGTAATTAACTGTCACGTGATTCCCCCTCCTTTCTACGACCCTGCGACAAAACCAGTTGGACGGACAGTAGATAGGATGTCTGAGTAATTTTATCTTTTCGGATCGGGCAGAAGTGAAGATTGAATTTACAGTACGTAAGGTATTCTTTTATAGAGTAGGTACGGAATTATTTCAACATGAGTTAATCGTACGAAGGACGAAACAGGTAATTGGAATTAGGTACAATAGTCTATAGTGCGATAATATGCACAAAAGAACTGAAGCCTGTATCGAAATGAACGGCCACCATTTTCAAAAATGTGTTTAGATATCCATATTATGATTATTTTTCAATTTAACTTCATTCTCTTTATTGTACGCTAATGTGCTGTAGACAGTATAATATACACTGCGTAATGAATATGTCCGAATGGATAGCTCAGTTCGTGAGTAAAAACACTAAGTGTTAATACAGTACTGTATTTTGATTAAACAAAAACTTAATGAAAAGTATCAAACTCAAAATTGCGGTATTTCCTAGTTTACATAAATGGATGAACTACTTTTCTTCCCTCCTATACCTAGTAAAGTGATTTGTATTTTACGCCAGTATCATCGAACTCCAGTCGTGGAAGGGGGAGCAAGCGGTGTTTCCTGTTTCAATCATTAATATAAAGTTATAGCCAGGTTAATATTAAAAATGTTAGTAAAAATAAAACGATGTCCCTGTATATATATATATATATATATATATATATATATATATATATATATATATATATGTACATATTATATGTGAGAATTTCTATCTGTGTTTGCTCTGTGTAGTCTTAAGTCAGGCATGTTTAGTGTGGGCATTTCGAGCCTTTGAATGAGGTGCAACAATAACGGATACCTCAGACTCGCATGCAGTCACACTCTTAAAAGATATTCTACGATCTGTTTCACCTCGTATAAAGACTAGAATTGGCCGAGCTGAACATACATGACTAGATTCCGTATTTCAGCTACCTGAAGACTGAAGTTAAAGACACATTGGGTATATAGTACGCCGAACACAGGTAATGCAACGGATATGGAATTAAATAAACAATACTTTTCGATTGCTGGTAATGTTCTGGAAATAATAAGTTTATTAAGTAGTAAAATATCGCTGCAATCGAAAAGTAGGCCTATTGGGAATAAATTTGAACAAGATACAAAATAAAGTTTCATTCCCAGGCAGGATTCCAACCGCGAAAGTCTTAGTTACCAGTCTATCGTGTTCTGGAGTGAAGAAGGCTCTGAAATCAGCTACAAGGGTCGGTCCGGTTTTTTTGCCACTACTGTACACACAATTTGTTTTTCGTCACATTCAGATAGAGTTTTCATGGAAATGGACAACTTCGATTAGAATCACTCATTTAACCTCATTTTACACAATGATAATGAAGAAAATCATATTATTTCGACGAAATCTGTTCACACGAATTATTTCGCTCGTTACAAATCCCTTCTAAAAGCAGAACCAAGTTCTCCTTGATTACAAATTGTGGACTGGCCCCGTCAAGACAAAACAACCAATCATTATCGGTATCACAGCTGTAAATTTTTCTGCGACAGTGTCAAAAATAATTTAACACGATCTCACTGATCCTAAAGTCCATGTATAGGAGAACTCATAGCATTTCAAAGCCTATGTTCATGTAAAAAGTTGGGATAAAACGAACCTGATGTTTCCAGTTAAGGAAGCGCTGTAATTGAATAAACATTCTGCAAACCTTGTTTTCTTTAATGAATCGAGGCAGAAAATATGTACAAGTAAACGTGTTCTAACAGTTAAATATGTACTGAAAGTTGTATGTCGGAATAGTAGTTACAGCATATAAATAAACAGGTATTGGCAAGGGCTGTACACGGGGAGGGAAAAGCTTTACAACCATCATAATGGCAAAGGAATTATTTGTCGTCTTTCGCTAATGATTATAATGACGGGGACTCAAGTACAGATTCTTTACTAAATAGAAGGATGCTGAATTGAATACAATCCACAACATTGGTGTATCATGTCACATTGTTCAGATACAGAAGATTCTATGCAACTTTATTACAAATAACACTGTGTAACAAATTTTAACTTTTTTTTTTTTGTGCTGGGCATGTGATACATGTTTTCTATATAATTTGAACCTCTTGAATAGGAATATGACAATAAAAAGTAGTTCTCGGTTACGGTTTTTGAGAAAGTTTCGAATTTTTATCTATTCAAAATACTGCCTTATATAATGACAATAAGGTTAAATACTCAGGGTGCTATGCATAGACATTTCGCTAGCCCGCGCTAAGAGCGTGCTAAACTAGCCCCGGCTATTGACTGGCTAATTGTACAGGATTCATACATATCATATCATATCATATCATATCATATCATATCATATCATATCATAGCCTATCATATCATATCATATCATATCATATCATATCATATATCATATCATAGCCTATCATATCATATCATATCATGTCATGTCATATCATAGCCTATCATATCATATATCATATCATATCATAGCCTATCATATCATATCATATCATAGCCTATCATATCATATATATATGATATCATATCATAGCCTATCATATCATATCATATCATAGCCTATCATATATCATATCATATCATATCATATCATATATCATATCATATCATAGCCTATCATATCATATCATATCATATCATAGCCTATCATATCATAGCCTATCATATCATATCATATCATATCATATCATATCATATCATATCATATCATATCATATCATATCATATCATATCATATCATATCATAGCCTATCATATCATATCATAGCCTATCATATCATATCATATCATATCATTTCATATCATATCATATCATATCATATCATATCATATCATATCATATCATATATCATAGCCTATCATATCATATCATATATCATATCATATCAAATATCATATCATATCATATCATAGCCTATCATATCATATCATATATCATATCATATCATATCATAGCCTATCATATCATATATCATATCATATCATAGCCTATCATATCATATCCTATCATAGCCTATCATATCATATCATATCATATATCATATCATATCATATCATATCATATCATATCATATCATAGCCTATCATATCATATCATATGATATATCATATCATATCATATATCATATCATATATCATAGCCTATCATATCATATCATATCATATCATATCATATCATATCATATCCTATCATATCATATCATATATCATATCATACCATATCATATCATATCATATCATATCGCTAACCTGGTTTATGAATACGAAAAACGTTAGTTCGCTGACCATCCACCGGAAGCCCGCGCTAGGAATGTCTATGAATATGGCCCTAACTGTTTAGAAGATTATAGTTTTCTTTTTCTGACTTTTTTATGCTGGGCATCAGGCACATCACGAGCTAAAGTCCAACAATAGTCTGCTAGCATATTGGTACTCCACTGTTTTGGTATATTTTTACCATAGTCGAAATTTATTGATGAAAGCGCTCACCAAGCTCATTACTGAAATCGCCACAATTCTCGGGGAAAAAGTCAAGATGGGACTGAAGGAAGTGAATTTTCAGGGACATGTTACAACCTATAGTTTCATACGCCAACAGTAAATTTTACACTAGTTCTTCATACGCAAATCAAGATTTCAGGTATAACTCCCTGTAAAGTTGATTTGAATAATTTCGAGGGAAAAATTGTTCCGGAGCCGGGTATCGAACCCGGGACTTTTGGTTTAACGTACCAACGCTCTACCATTGAGCTACTCGGGAACTCTAACCGACACCGACACAATTTTTCCCTCTATATCCACAGACCTCAAAGTGGGCTGACAACCGTCAAGCAACCAACTTCGAGTGCACACTAACTCTGTGTGACTTAAATTGTGGTTTTCTGTTCACGAACAGTGACGTATATTATGCAAATCAAGATTTCAGGTATAACTCCCTGTAAAGTTGATTTGAATAATTTCGAGGGAAAAATTGTTCCGGAGCCGGGTATCGAACCCGGGACCTTTGGTTTAACGTACCAACGCTCTACCATTGAGCTACTCGGGAACTCTAACCGACACCGACACAATTTTTCCCTCTATATCCACAGACCTCAAAGTGGGCTGACAACCGTCAAGCAACCAACTTCGAGTGCACACTAACTCTGTGTGACTTAAATTGTGGTTTTCTGTTAACGAACAGTGACGTGTATTATGCAAATCAAGATTTCAGGTATAACTCCCTGTAAAGTTGATTTGAATAATTTCGAGGGAAAAATTGTTCCGGAGCCGGGTATCGAACCCGGGACCTTTGGTTTAACGTACCAACGCTCTACCATTGAGCTACTCGGGAACTCTAACCGACACCGACACAATTTTTCCCTCTATATCCACAGACCTCAAAGTGGGCTGACAACCGTCAAGCAACCAACTTCGAGTGCACACTAACTCTGTGTGACTTAAATTGTGGTTTTCTGTTAACGAACAGTGACGTGTATTATGCAAATCAAGATTTCAGGTATAACTCCCTGTAAAGTTGATTTGAATAATTTCGAGGGAAAAATTGTTCCGGAGCCGGGTATCGAACCCGGGACCTTTGGTTTAACGTACCAACGCGTTGGTACGTTAAACCAAAGGTCCCGGGTTCGATACCCGGCTCCGGAACAATTTTTCCCTCGAAATTATTCAAATCAACTTTACAGGGAGTTATACCTGAAATCTTGATTTGCATAATATACGTCACTGTTCGTGAACAGAAAACCACAATTTAAGTCACACAGAGTTAGTGTGCACTCGAAGTTGGTTGCTTGACGGTTGTCAGCCCACTTTGAGGTCTGTGGATATAGAGGGAAAAATTGTGTCGGTGTCGGTTAGAGTTCCCGAGTAGCTCAATGGTAGAGCGTTGGTACGTTAAACCAAAGGTCCCGGGTTCGATACCCGGCTCCGGAACAATTTTTCCCTCGAAATTATTCTAGTTCTTCATAGTTCTCACTTGTACGATTACCCAGAAAATTTAATACAACCTCCTTGAATGCAATCAGGGCGGCTTTCTCTTTTCCTTCCAACAAAGATTCGAAGTGATTATCCTTCATTATTTCTCTAATTTGTGGTCCATTGAAAATTCCCTCTTTTATTTCCGAGTCACTAATAGCAGAAAATTTTTCCTGGGTATGTTTAAATGCTTCAGTTTCGTGATTCATCCCTTTAACAAAATTCAGTAATCTTAACAATGTGTAAAGGGGGTAATAGTAATATACGTTACAAGAGCGGTATGTTGACGTTTTCATGTTCGAGGAAAAGATTAAAAAAGCGAAACGTAGTTGAGCTTTTTTAATTTCCGAGAACATGATAACAAACATACCGCTCGTGTATCGTACATTATTTTGTGTGAAGATCGTTTATTACATACCTCAAAGACGAATTTCTAATTAGTTGCAATGAAATCTCCATGTTGGTTTCTGTTTAATGACGGCAACTTCGGAAAACCAAAATATCTTTCTTTAACATTGTTGCTATAAAATGTTTTCTGTGTTTACTATACTCCAGCAGGCCGTGATAGACGTCTGTCTTTTTTTTTTCCCCAGGCTATAAATGCGAATTTAAAACAAACGGTAAGGTTATGTAATGATTTATTTTTCATTTTAATATTTTAACAATATTATTTATATAACATATTGCAGTAATAACATCGGCATCTGGAATCTTGTTGATTTTTTCACGGCTTCCTTAATGTTACTTGTATCAGGAATGCAATAAGTTTCGTGGAGTAGTAGACTTTACTTAATTTTTGCAAATATTTAAAAACAATAATTAACATTGCAATTTAGGTGAAATTGCAGTGGTAAGTTTCCAATTTATAATTATTACTATGTTAAACGTCTCTAAAAATAATATGTTAAAAGCCTAAAGCAATAAAATGAATGTCGCGCTTAAGCGGTAAGAAGAGGGAAATTGTTATGTGTGTTATGTTGGGAATACTGAATGTGGTATTTCACATTTACCGTGTATTGGTTCTGTGCGGAAAACAAGCAAATACGCACGATCTCGCACAAAATTACTTTGAGGTCCAAGTGATTGATGTATAATATTTTTCTTCCCTGTCTCTAGTGAATGTCATGTTGGCCATACTTTTATTGCTTTTATTTTATAATACTTATCTCGAGCGCGACTATGCCATTCGCACAGAAAGTGGCAACATGTTGTGTAGCTTAACAGCATTCCAAGAAGCAATGCTACAACCTTCAAATCCGCACATATAAACCATTTGCACTTTGAATATTATCATTAAAGTACACTTCATGGAAATACAAGTCTTACACAAAATACTAAGACCACAAAAATCTGCAAATTAAGCTTTCAGGAAAACTCCCTGTAAAATTAATTTGAATAATTTCGAGGGAAAAATTGTTCCGGGGCCGGTTATCGAACCCGGGACCTTTGGTTAAACGTACCAACGCTCTCCCACTGAGCTACCCGGGAACTCTATCCGATACAGAGTTAGTGTGCACTCAAATGTTGGTTGCTTGACGGTTGTCAGCCCACTTTGAGGTCTGTGGATATAGAGGGAAAAATTGGATCGATGTCGGGTAGAGTTCCCGGATAGCTCAGTGGGAGAGCGTTGGTACGTTTAACCAAGGGTCCCGGGTTCGATACTCGGCCCCGGAACAATTTTTCCCTCGAAATTATTCACAAAAATGTGGTAAACTGAAGCGATTTCATACGGCGAACCTGGAACGGAAAAGGGTCACAAAACAATTTCCGCTTCTAGAAATGGTTTTGACAGGGTGGTCTATTGCAAAATATTAACTACACTGATGCCATTAAAGGTCACAGTGAGAGAAATACACATCTCAAATAAAATCAGATAAACTCTGTGAATTCATACTGCGAACCTGTTTCATCCCTTCCAAATAAACTCATAAAAGGGCATTAAAATAATTTCCGTTTCTACAAGTGGTTATAACATGATATCCTACTTACATTAATATTGTTTCCACATAATGGGTCGTCACATCTGTAAACAAAATAGTCACACATGAAATAAGAGTGGTTTTTTAGATAAAATGCATAGCAAATTAATCATATTGTGTATCTCGAAAACCCGAACTGATGGAACATTTCGCTTGTTATTTTTTAATTCAGAAAATCGAAATTAGTAATAATTTGTTAGTTTTATGTCTGGCACAAAAAGATTGTTGACCAATGCAACACAACACGATTTGAGACAAAATTGTTCTGCAACAAATATTAATGCTTTAAATCAGTTTGGTTTTCGAGCTAATTGTGTACAGATGATGCTATCATTGATGCTACTTGGAGGATTGTTAAATTGTTGGATGAGGAAAATAAATGTTTACGTGTTTTTCTTCATTTGAGAAAATATTTCGATATAGTTAATCATCCCATACTTTTAAATAAATTAGAAAACATGTGCATCAATGGAATAGTCCTAAATTTATTTAAATCATATTTAACTAATAAAAATCAGGTAACTAAAATAAATAATCACTTTATTAATACTCAAAATATAAAATTAGGCTTGCCACAATGTACTGTTCTAGGAAAAATTATATATATATATATATATATATATAATTTGAACTGGTAATGGAAATTACGGGAAAACGACTCAACGGATTTTAATAAATGACCCCTCATTTCGAAGCTTGGAACCCAAAGTTTTTCAGAAAAATAGTAGTTTTCAGTGAAATGTAAATTTTCCCGCATCATTTTCCTATTTTCCAAAATCCATCTGTCGTCAGTTTTGAGAACTAATTGCATTTCAGCAGTCGGCCGTGATTTCAGAATAAAACAAAACACACACTACAATAAACAATGGGCTATTACACGAAGGCCATGACCTGCAGGATTGCTGACATATTTAGAGCTCAATTCAATTGGTTATTAAACATTTAAAGACTTGATAAGATAATTTAACAGGTCTGATTCTGCGGTGTGTAATTTTCGGAGTTCAGCTGTGTATTGGATATTAAAATCTACAAACTTGAGGTGGTTTGATGACATTATTATCATTAGAAATTAAATACTATTATAGTTAATGCCATGATGTGACTATTTTTCATTAATTACACATATTAATGCTATATTGATGATATGAAAGTGAAATGTTTTTGGGTTATATAAGTAGATGTATAGAATATATTAAATTAGACTTTCATTTCTATAATATACTGAGTGGCGGCTATTTTACAAATGAACTTACAAAACTTACGTAAGATAATAATATTGTTATTAAAAATCAAATATTTTCATAGTTATTAATCAAATGCGGTTGGGTCTTTTTCATAAACTTAATGGCGGTGTAATGTAGATATTTATATGCGTCATTCTCTTCAGTATTGGCTCGAGAGAGCGCAAAAATTGCAGTTCCTAAGGAAAGACCAAAAGATATTACTTACTGATAAAATAAGAGGCCTACAAAATTTTGTAGTCTCCCGATCATCTCGGCAAGATCTCCTAGCAGGATAAAATGATTTTACCCTCTATATTTCAAGCTCCACATGCAGCAGCTATACCAAAATGGTATGCTATTGTTCTAAATCATAGCAAACCTGACATTTTTTTAACTTTTACAATCCACAATGACCTGAAATAGCTATTGCTTTATTCCCACATGAAAAATCCACTGATCGTCCTGACATTGTTACTTGGGCTTTCACGTTGAAACTCAAAAACTGAAGATACATAGGCTCCAGAAAAAGTATTTGGCATGAAAAGAAAAAGCCATTCAGAGGGAGTATGTTTCATTATTATGGAAGAAAATATCTTTCAAAATGTCTGATATTCTTATTTGAAAATAAATCTGAAAAAATTTTATTTGAACGTTTAATGAACTTAGATTGCAATATTTGCTGCACAAGCCACTAGTACATATAGTATATATATATAACCGATTTGTTAGAAGTTAATTTAGGAAACTAGAGTCGCTCATTTTGGACTAGTGTATATGAAAATGTAAATAATCATGTAAGTATAATTAAAAATGGCTAGATACCAATTCCTTTCACTAAATGTTTCCAAGACTGCGATTCCATTTTCCTTCAACACAAATGGTTCACAACAATTGAAATCTTGCGGTAAACTAAATGTAGTAATTCAGTCCACACCTGTGGAGTAACGGCCAGCCCAGTGTTCATAGAGTTGCAATTGGTTATGAGGAATAGCTATTATAGGAAAGATTTTTGTTAATTCCGACGGAACAGAAAATTAAAACTTATCCAGAATTGAGGTCGCAAACAACTGTCCACGTATAGTTTTTCTTGGTATAACTGAGGGCGTTTTTGACAAACCTTCGTTTGTATTTCATTAACGACATTCCATTCTGTTTTTATAAACTTCCCGCGAATATAAAATTTCTTCTGTTAGCAGATACGGCCAAATTATTACCTATGCCTTTTTTTATCTCAGACTCAAGTATTTACAGCCAGCAGAAATCTTAATGGTTTTGTTGAAGAAGGTTTTGAAGTTAGAAGGAAGAAAAGCTGCTATAGTGGGATTCTGGTAACGAACATTTTTAATTTGAATTCCGTTTAACCTCATGTTTATTAGAAAAGAGCTTAAGGGCACACTCCACTAAAAACGACAACTTTTTTTCCTAATAATTTTTTTAACTAAATTTTGAGAGCATATTTATTATGTAAAAAAGGTAAAGGTATCCCCGTAACATGCTATGAAGGCACTTAGGGGGCATGGAGGTAGAGCCCCATGCTTTCCATGACCTCGGCACTAGAATGAGGTGGTGTGGTCGGCACCGCGCTCTGACCGCCTTTTACCCCCGGGAAAGACCCGGTACTCAATTTTGTAGGAGGCTGAGTGAACCTCGGGGCCGTTCTGGAAGTTTGGCAACGAGAAAAAATCCTGTTACCACCTGGGATCGAACCCCGGATCTTTCAGACCGTAGCCAGCTGCTCTACCAACTGAGCTACCCCACCTCCATGTTAGAAAAAATAATATTTTCAAAATTTCAAAACAATTTTTGAAAGTGTATAAATGAGATATTTCATCAAATGAATGTATATAAATGTTACTCTGTGTTTTGTGAACGTAATCGAAAAAAGGAAGCTTAAAAATTGAGATCTTTCACTGAAAACTTCGGTTTGAAAATATTTCTAAAAAAAAAAATAGAAAAAATCAAAAGCCAAAAACATTTGGGAGTTCAAAATTTGGATTTTTAGTCCTTTACATAATGATTATTATATTCAAAATTTGGATTTTTTAGTCCTTTACATAATGATTATTATATTCAAAATTTGGATTTTTTAGTCCTTTACATAATGATTAATATACTCAAAATTTGGATTTTTTAGTCCTTTACATAATGATTATTATATTCAAAATTTGGATTTTTTAGTCCTTTACATAATGATTAATATACTCAAAATTTGGATTTTTTAGTCCTTTACATAATGATTATTATATTCAAAATTTGGATTTTTTAGTCCTTTACATAATGATTATTATATTCAAAATTTGGATTTTTTAGTCCTTTACATAATGTTTACTAAGTGAAGGACTAAAAAATCCAAATTTTGAACTCCCAAATGTTTTTGGCTTTTGATTTTTTCTATTTTTTTTTTTTAGAATTATTTTCAAACCCAAGTTTTCAGTGAAAGATCTCAAATTTAAGCTTCCTTTTTTCGATTACAGGTACATTCACAAAACACAGAGAAACATTTCATTTGATGAAATATCTCATTTATTCACTTTGAAAAATTGTTTTGAAATATTGAAAATATTATTTTTTCTATAAATCATTAAAAGAAATATTAATAAAATAAACTAGCAGCATTTCTTACAAAATAAATACACAGAAACATGCAGCTACCTCATAAATGCTTGCAGGAAAAATTTCGTCCAGATTGATTAATATTTGGCATAGAAATGTTGGTGTTGAATCAAAAAAATTAACTTACGAAAAAATGGATTTGAAAATAAAACAAATATTTATGTAACACATAACTCTTAAAATTCTCCTCTGCTACATTCATCTAGTAATTTCAGGGAGCCAACTTTAGAAGAGAAAGTTACTAAATTAGCAATCAGAAATTTGTAAAGAAGAATTGTTTGATGTAAAAATAATTTTGAAATCTCTTTAAATGCCATGCTTACTTGTAGCCTTCATTAAAAAAATAAATAATACACATCTGTAATCAGAACTGAACTAAATCCATTTGGGGTATGAAAATATAAATTCTAAAGAAGTGAAATAGTCAATAAATATATTTTGGATAATTTTCATGATTTTCAGTGCAGTGTCCCGTTAAGACTTTTACGACGTTTATTGTGATAAGAGATAGTTGTGTGTGTATTTACTTTCATCTTTGCTATCACCATCATTATCGTCACAATCATCATGAGTATCACTAAAACAGTAAAAAAAGCTAAAAAGTGGTCATCCCGTATTTATGGAAATAATTGCAGCAATATTCCATATCAACGAATGTCGTATTAATAATCATGGTAAATATTACATAATATTTCGCACATAGAGAATTTCTGTGATATTAAGAGATGTTTCTACTCATACCCGAGTCATTCCACGTCAAATCGCACAAAATTATACAAATTTTGACCTTCATATTTCTGATTGCGTTTATATATTTTTTTTACCAACTCTATGGGTCTCATAAACCAACAAGTGTATTTTTATTTCCTCCTAAGTCCACATGTTTTTAAAATATTTCATGTTAAAATTCGTTAAAAATGTCGCACAATGCAACATTTAAAGCGTCATATTTCTAACGATATTGATGTTAATTTAAAAAAAAAATGCATTTAAAAGCTTAAAGTACTGTCTTTTATTAAATATTTACTAACTAATTTTAATATATTATTTCAAATATTTTTTATAATTCAATTTTTAAAACATATACATCAATGTGAAATAGCCCTATTAAAAATCTAAAAAAATGCCTACTATGTGCACTGAAGTATTCTTAATAATTCCAGAAAAAATCAGAATGGGATCTCCAATAGTTTAATGGAAATTTAATTACTTATGACAGAATGTGTAGCGGTGGGCGCAGCAGCAGTGGACGGGAAGTGTCAAAGCGCGCTGGGAGGTTTATCGGCACTGGATAATTGACTGAACGTTGCAACATTACACCCAGCACGGATCAAGTTACTCGAGGAAAGGCTGCTAATTTACTTATTATGATATCTTCAAATAATTGTACATTATGCTTTTCAAATGTTTATTTTCATTCACCTATAAACGAACTACAGAGACCGACGACATTAAACAGGTGACATTTCTCTTAAATTTGAGGGGGTGGGTTGGATAGTGAAGACTTACAACGTTTTCTTAATCTTGGTAAGAGGCCGAACTCATTCCTTTTACTATAATCCAGTCTTCATTAACTAAAATAGTACATTATGCAACGAGCCTATAATGATAGTAATTAAGACACAAGTATGTCTGTTTATGAAACTTGCTTGCGCTCGTTTCATAATTTTCATACGAGCGTCTTAATTACCATTATAGGCAAGTTTCATACGACTTTTTATGCTCGACCATATTTCTAACTTGAAATTATTCAGAAGTACCGGTATTCATTTTATTTGTATCTGACAGAAGATCGGAAGTGACCTTGTTCATACCTCTTAAATTGTGAGATGTGCGCAGACGCGAAAGTATTAATTTTTTCCGAGGAAAAATAATGTCACTGACCTTGATGTAATATAACATGATCTAATTTTTATATAACCTGGATATTGATTTAGAATTGAAAAAACGAGATGATAAATTGAATTTATTTGAATATTATTTACAATTAACGCTAATTATTATAGTAACAGAACATAACCTTCTGCGACAGTATTGGATTTCCAGCCTCCATGACGTTTCCCTCGTTGTCTTTCGATTGCATATCCGAGAATAATCGAAAACCTGAACTTTAATGAAGAGGTGTACTTTAATGACATGCATTAAAGGACTGCTACCAAATGTATAATTACTACATTTCAGCATGGTCGAGCATAATAGTACATTATGCAACGAGCCTATAATGAAGGTAATTAAGAAGCGAGTATGGATATTTATGGAACGATCGCAAGCGAGTTTCATAATTTTCATACGAGCTTCTTAATTACCATTATAGGCGAGTTTCATACGACTTTTTATGCTCGACCATATTTCTAACTTGATATTATTAATTTTCTTTGTATCTGACTTTGGCCAATGTCCCGTATGTTGTGAGATGTGCGCAGACGCGAAAGTATTGATTTTTGCCGAGGAACAGATGTTCACATTGACCTTGCTAGGCCATAAGAACCTACAGAGATAACATTGAAATTAAATTAGACATTGAAAAACGAGATGACAAATTGAATTTATTTGAATATTATTTACAATTAACGCTAATTATTATAGTAACAGAACATAACCTTCTGCGACAGTATTGGATATCGAGCCTCCGTGACTTTTCGCTAATTCTCTTTCGATTGCATATCCGAGAATAATCGATACTTGCGGTTTTATAACGGTAGAAAGCTGACCTGTCATTGGCTGAACAGTTGTAACCTGAGTCGTCATTGGCTGAAAGACCTGAACTTTAATGAACAGGTGTACTTTAATTACATGCATTAAAGGTCTGCTACCAGGTGTATAATTACTACGTTTCGCCAAGGTCGAGCATAAAGAAATATATAACTGATTGACCCCCTCACAGACAATATAACATTTACCGCAAAGAAGAAGAAACATTTTTATCCATTCTGAATGGAACCTATGCCCTTTAAGATACTTGATACTACATCGACTACAAAATTTGCCTTCACTGGTACAATATCTACACCTACCTACCTTGCCTCCCGTTTCAGTTACCTGTCATCATATCATAATCTCTTCACACGCACGCAAAATAGCCGCATACTAGCCATACCAACACATAAGACATCATCGTATTCATCATCATACACAATCTCGCTCTCGCGCTTGTGGAATACCCTACCCAGTGACATCAGAGACTGTCGGAATTTAGTAGTGTTCAAAAGCAAACTTATTAAGCATTTTCTTGCTGTGTAGATTAGGTTTAATTTTTACTTAGTTAATAAAAAAAATCTCTCTTCTTAATTTTTACAATGAACTGTCTAGCTTTTATTAGTCTGTTAATTCTTTTAGTACTTTGATTTTTATTGTATTTGTAAATTCAATATTAATTCTAATTCTAATTATAATTGTATTCTTTATATTGTAGTTGTAATCCCCTGGTAGAGGGGAAGAGAAGGCCTGATGGCCTTATCTCTACCAGGTTAAATAAATAAATAAATAAATAAATATCAACAAGCTAAGAGGAAAATTACTTTGTACGTGAAAATGAAAGCAGTTCTGTAAGTAAAATAAATTCAGTCTCTGACTTAGAAAGACTGTGAATTCAGTACTTAAGTCAATTCCACTTTATGAGTTTAAAATTTTTAAAGCAACTTCATCGCTTTGAAAGAAATCATAACAGTTGGTGTCTGGGTTCGAGCTTGATATCTCCATTACACAAAACCTGTATTCAAATACCGGTCTTTTTAATTAAATCAGTACCGAATGCAAGGTACTGAATTAATTCAGCTTATGCTAATAAGCACAGATAAAGTGAAGTGTGCTATCAGCTTGGCTTTATTCTAAAAACTCGAACATTAATGCATAGATTCGAATTATCCCTGAGTTCATTCAGAAACCGGATTAAGTGGCGGTAATGGAACCATAGCTCCGGGGTCTCATCGGGTACATCCCTACCTATGAGATTTAATTAGACGAAAATGTATTAGTCAACTTTTATTCTGCTTTGTGCGGAACTTTGTTATACTTATTTTAATTCGTGAACCCCTTTCAGTTTTTATAGGCATATATTAGTGTAGGCTTCTCTACAAAATGAATTAAAACATTTTAAAGAAAAGAAACGCAATGTTGGACATATAGGACATCAATCTAGTTATGATCTTGCCAATGAATATATCAGTAAACTGTCTATGAATTCATAAATCGAAATAATTGAACAATACAGCTTCGGAATATGTAGGCCTACTGTATGACTTTCTTCTGTTAAATTGTATCGTACCTGATTTACATGTTTCGACCTTTTATGGGTCATCATCAGAACTGGTCGTTGTTTTGTTTCCTGCGAAGTCGTGTGGTGTAATGTAGAGTCAAAAAGTGTGTGTGTTCTGAAATTGAGTTGTTTGTTCAGAATTTCATTGGGGTGTGTTTTCGTGTGTCTGTATATTTCATATTGTTCTAGTGTGTTTAGTTTCTGGGTTTTTGGTTGGATGTGCAGTATTTCCATGTCTGTGTTGATGTCTCTGTAGGTGTGGTTAGCATTTGTGATGTGTTCTGCATATGTGGAGGTGTTTTGTAATTTTGTTATGGCTGTGATGTGTTCTTTGTAACATGTTTGAAATGGTCTGCCTGTCTGTCCTATGTAGAAGTTGTTGCAGGTGTTACATTTGGGTTTGTATACGCCTGTGTGGTTGTATTTGTTTATTTGTGTTGTTTGTGTGTTGAGATGTTTTTCTAGAGTGTTATTTGTTCTGTATGCGATGTTGTAATTTAATTTCTTGAATGAGGTTGCAATTTTGTGTGTGTTTTTTGTTTTCGTATGTTAGTGTGATGTACAGGGATATCATTTTATTTTTACTAACATTTTTAATATTAACTTGGCTACACCTCTGGATCAACGCCGTTTGCTACCCCCTCCCACGGCTGGAGTTCGATGATACTGGCGTAGAATACAAATAATCACTATACTACCTCTTGAATGAGGTTGCAATTTTGTGTGTGTTTTTTTGTTTTCGTATGTTAGTGTGATGTACAGGGATATCATTTTATTTTTACTAACATTTTTAATATTAACTTGGCTACACCTCTGGATCAACGCCGTTTGCTACCCCCTCCCACGGCTGGAGTTCGATGATACTGACGTAGAATACAAATAATCACTATACTAGGTATAGGAGGGAAGAAAAGTAGTTCATCCATTTACGTAAACTAGGAAATATTGCGCTTTTGAGTTTGATAATTTTCATTAGGTTTTTGTTTAATCAAAATACAGTACAGTATTAACAATAAATGTTTTTACTCACGAACTGAGCTGTCCATGTGGACGTATTCATTATGCAGTGTATATTATACTGTCTACAGCACATTGGCATAAAATATAGAGAATGAAGTTAAGTTGAAAAATAATCATAATATGGATGTTTAAACACATTTTTAAAATGGTGGCCGTTCATTTCGATACAGGTTTCAGTTCTTCTGTGCATATTATTGCACTATAGACAATTGTACCTAATCCCAATTACCAGTTTCATCCTTCGTACTAGTAACTCATGTTGAAATAATTCTGTACCTACTCTATAAAAGAGTACCTTACGTACTGTAAATTCAATCTTCACTTCTGCCCGATCCGAAAAGATAAAATTACTCAGACATACTATCTGCTGTCCGTCCAAGTGGTTACGTCGCAGCGTCGTAGAAAGGGAGGAAATCACGTGACAGTTAATTACCTAACGAGTCCCTTTTATTTAAGCTATTTTAAACAGCTGTATAATATTACGTAGACGTCCAATTCCTAACAGAAATTAATGTTCTCAGAAAAGAGCTAAGACAGCCCAGCCACTAGCTGGCGAATAAAAGCTGGTGGGGGAAACCGGGATACGACGTAGGCAAATGGACGACAGTACCTGTGCGAAAATGATTCAATATTGAAAGCTCTTTCGTCACTGGAAAACGCGAACATATTTTTGGAACGTACTGTTTACTATGACCGTAAGGCAGCCGTGGCGAAAAGGCCATGGTGCGCCGAGCCACTGTGTAAGCTGCAACGTGCATAGCACCTATGGAGGGAGGCGGACAACCGAAGGGGAAGTTAATGTTTAGGACGTGTAACGAAGAAAGAAATGAACAAGAAAATATAGGACACATTATCACAACCTAAAATTAACTGTCTTCAGAATGTCTCTGCGACAAAGTTTCAAAATCAGGAATTATGTCACTTACTGCCAATCGTAGTTGATCACGGAGGTATTTGTCTGTCAGTCGTGATCTAAATTTGATTTTTACTATTTTCATTGTTGAAAATAATTTTTCACAAACGTAAGTTACAGCGAACATGGCTTCAACAGAGCAAGCGAAAAAACGAAGCTTCAAATATATTTTTTTTTTTTCCAAAGATTTGAAAAGTTCAATATCTGTCAAGTCCTTACATCTAGCTGTCATTTAACATCACATTGTAAATCTGTGAGTTTAAATTGAAAATCTAACCGCATTATTCGTACATCTGCTCTAAAAGAATCGACGTACAGAGATGATAATGATGATAATAATAATAATAATAATAATAATAATAACACAACCTTTCAATGTTTCATCAGTAACATGCCGTTTTATGTTATACAACCGTTTTCCTAGTAATATTTGTGAACAAATCATACATTTAATATTTTCATCATATTGTAAGCAAAAGAATGCATCCTCCCATCCTACTTGAAACTTTCGTTTTTTTATAGAGGTACATGGTTTCGAGAGAGATATTGCGACGATACGCCACTCGCAGGTCCGAGACAAATACAAATAGAACGGAGTTTGACTCCAGTGAGTGAGAGGGTGGGGTTGTAGGTAGGAAGTGAGAGAAAAGCACTGCGAGCCACAATGTGCTCGTGAGTCGCATTTTCGCCGCGGCTGCCGTAAGGCTACTATGACTGTATATGCGGTCTTGGATCTGTGTGGAGGACGGTTGAACTTCATTAGTAGAAGGGGTGGGAGTGAAGTACATTCAAAAACTCAGGTACAATAAAAATTGAAGTAAAAATAAAATGATGTCCCTGGCTTTTTTGTGTTCTTGTGTTTGTGTTGTATTCTTATGTTTTTTGTGATTATGTTTTGTCTTACGTAGGCTATTATGTTGTCTATTATGTTAGGGTTGTATCCGTTTTCTTGTGCTATGTACTTCATTGTGTTTAGCTCTTACAACATCGCATACAGAACAAATAACACTCTACAGGGCGGAAAAGAAGAACTACAAAACCTCGCGAAAACATCCCTACGATATTATATTAAGTAACCTAAATGCAAATTTGAGCAGCAGGCTACGACGTGTGCATAATGCGTGCGTCCGTTATATTTGTAATATTCGTAAGTATGATCATGTTTCCCCGTCTTTCCAAACTCTGTCTTGGCTAAGGCTAAGCGATCGACGAGCCCTGCATTCTCTTGTTCTCTTATTTCAAATTCTGCGCACCGCTACCCCAATCTATTTGGCTTCTCGTTTTCAAAATTTATCCGCATATCATCAGCTAAGTACAAGATCTCATCATAACAATTTACTCATTATACCCTACCACAAGACATCTTTATATTCTTCATCTTATACAGTTTCAGTTGCTAGAAATTGGAACTCGCTTCCGAGTGATGTAAGGGGTTGTTGGACAATAACTTCATTTAGGTCAAAATTACATAAATTCTTACTTAACAGATTAATTGCTGATTAATATTTGTTACTTATAATGAAACTAACATCTGTCCATTCTTATTATTATTATCTTTAATTTCTCTAAATAGATTTACGAAACGTCTAATGGCAATTACATTAATATTCTCATTATAGAAATAGAAATATATATATATTCTCCCTGTAACATAGTCCTAGTAAGCTTACATTAAATTAATTTTCATCATTTTACTTGCTATCTCAAATATTAAATCAATTATAATTCATTGAATTAAATTAGCTCATAAATTAAGTTACTACTTTACCTTATAGATTTATCTAAATTTAAATAAATGTGTAGTGAAGAATATTGCTGGAGAACCTTTTAAGTGTAGTGAAAATATTTGTAATTTAAATTTATGTATTGTATTGATTAAGGCTGATTGAGTGGAAGAGAAGGCCTTATGGCCTTAACTCTGCCAGCGAAAATAAAACATTGATATTATTATTATTATTATTATTATTATTATTATTATTATTATTATTATCATTAATTTCTCTAAATAGATTTACAAAACCTCTAATGGCAATTACATTAATATTCTCATTATAGAAATAGAAATATATATATTCTCCCTGTAACATAGTCCTAGTAAGCTTACATTAAATTAATTTTCATCATTTTACTAGCTATCTCAAATATTAAATTAATTATAATTCATTGAATTAAATTAGCTCATAAATTAAGTTACTACTTTACCTTATAGATTTATCTAAATTTAAATAAATGTGTAGTGAAGAATATTGCTGGAGAACCTTTTAAGTGTAGTGAAAATATTTGTAATTTAAATTTATGTATTGTATTGATTAAGGCTGGTTGAGTGGAAGAGAAGGCCTTATGGCCTTAACTCTGCCAGCGAAAATAAAACATTATTATTATTATTATTATTATTATTATTATTATTATTATCATTAATTTCTCTAAATAGATTTACAAAACCTCTAATGGCAATTACATTAATATTCTCATTATAGAAATAGAAATATATATATTCTCCCTGTAACATAGTCCTAGTAAGCTTACATTAAATTAATTTTCATCATTTTACTAGCTATCTCAAATATTAAATTAATTATAATTCATTGAATTAAATTAGCTCATAAATTAAGTTACTACTTTACCTTATAGATTTATCTAAATTTAAATAAATGTGTAGTGAAGAATATTGCTGGAGAACCTTTTAAGTGTAGTGAAAATATTTGTAATTTAAATTTATGTATTGTATTGATTAAGGCTGGTTGAGTGGAAGAGAAGGCCTTATGGCCTTAACTCTGCCAGCGAAAATAAAACATTATTATTATTATTATTATTATTATTATTATTATTATTATTATTATTATCATTAATTTCTCTAAATAGATTTACAAAACCTCTAATGGCAATTACATTAATATTCTCATTATAGAAATAGAAATATATATATTCTCCCTGTAACATAGTCCTAGTAAGCTTACATTAAATTAATTTTCATCATTTTACTAGCTATCTCAAATATTAAATTAATTATAATTCATTGAATTAAATTAGCTCATAAATTAAGTTACTACTTTAACTTATAGATTTATCTAAATTTAAATAAATGTGTAGTGAAGAATATTGCTGGAGAACCTTTTAAGTGTAGTGAAAATATTTGTAATTTAAATTTATGTATTGTATTGATTAAGGCTGGTTGAGTGGAAGAGAAGGCCTTATGGCCTTAACTCTGCCAGCGAAAATAAAACATTATTATTATTATTATTATTATTATTATTATCATTAATTTCTCTAAATAGATTTACAAAACCTCTAATGGCAATTACATTAATATTCTCATTATAGAAATAGAAATATATATATTCTCCCTGTAACATAGTCCTAGTAAGCTTACATTAAATTAATTTTCATCATTTTACTAGCTATCTCAAATATTAAATTAATTATAATTCATTGAATTAAATTAGCTCATAAATTAAGTTACTACTTTACCTTATAGATTTATCTAAATTTAAATAAATGTGTAGTGAAGAATATTGCTGGAGAACCTTTTAAGTGTAGTGAAAATATTTGTAATTTAAATTTATGTATTGTATTGATTAAGGCTGGTTGAGTGGAAGAGAAGGCCTTATGGCCTTAACTCTGCCAGCGAAAATAAAACATTATTATTATTATTATTATTATTATTATTATTATTAACCCGCATACACTTCACGAAATTCATTGCAAATGCCGAGGATATGACGACGGGTTATGGCGTGAAAGCCAATTGGCTTGAGTGTTGAGTTCCTCGTCGCAAATGCACCGACGCGACAATTGGATTATCAGCAGCGGCTGGACGTCCTCTAGGCGGGAGCGGACTAACCGTGTCACTCACCTCGGGCGCGATGACAGCTCGACGTGACTGCTGAGCGTGTCTGTTGTTAATTGGTTCAACAGCTCATTGCGATCCGGACCAGTCAGCGGCCCGCTCGCCACAACATTGCCTTCAATAAAGCTGGAGACATCCGATCCCCAAGGTTGACGCCCGCGTCAAAATTAAACTCGACACCCAGTCTTTTCCTGTTACCAGGTTTCACTAGCAAGGAAGTTGAGTAACCGCTCGTTTTCTTCTTTCTTATTTTTCTTCTGCTCCCCTACTTCAGACGTTTAGCATCAAATCAGGCCAAGTTACTGAAGGCAACTTTATCAACAGTAATCTCACTAGAGGTTTTGATTTATCTAGAGAAAATCAAAACTCGAGTGGGATTTAATTGACTATTACACGATTAGAAGGAAGTATATAAAGATTAGATGTAACGAAGTACTCCAATACAATAAAATATTAATTGGCTTACGAAAATACAACTGAAGGGTACACGGGAATAACGAACAAGGTCCATCAAAAATCGAAATTGAGTTAATAGTGCCATCTGATAGTAGAAGGGGAGTACTGTCATGTGGCTGCATTGGTTTTATGTAAGAATGAAAATTGTCCTCAGTATTCTGGGTTAAAGTTTCTGTATACTTGGGAAGAATGAACAATGTCACGTCCATCCCAAGAAAGAATGAACAATGTCCAGAAACTAATGCAGACAGCTGTTACAAACTTGATCTTAGCCTCATAGCACATTGCTGGTCTTGTTCCGGACAAAATAGGAACTTCACGGTATTTAGATTTTGTCATTATGTAGTAAATACTACGAAGAGGTTCGATGCTCAGTGGATCACATTTCCCACTCGAGGTCACTCGTACCTGGAATGTGACAAAAACATGGGACTTGTCCATCAGAGAGCAAGGTGTGAAGTACCCAATGACTGGAGGCAAGAGATTGCGAATTCTAGGAGGAAACCAAACCATTCATCATTGTAAACTGTAAACAGCTACAAGGCAATGTACAAGGAATTACAAATTTTGAAAAAATGTTTGTTCTCCAACTGCTAGAGAATATTTCAGTCTTCCTCCCACCAATGACGAGTCACAAGAAGTCATTGACAGAGAATGAGACGATTTTATAGTTCAATCTGTTCATTTACAATGGAAAATTCAGTGCAATTAGATTAGTTTGTAGATTTGTTTTTCAGTAATTGCTTGGAACAATGAACACTCAAAGATAAAACTATTTATAATGGGTCAACAATATTTATAACTTTTAAAAAGGATACCCTACACGAAAGTAAACATGTGCTACATTGTTTGAAAATATTATGCCTGATTCAATTCCCAACAAATATTCAATTACGAGTAAATTGTGACATTGTTCGTTCCTTCCGTTTATAAAACATAGCAAAGTATTCTTTTTGCAGTTTTGCATTGTTGTAATTCATAAAATAAAAAAAAAATGTCACATATTTGCTTTATAATGGTACATTCTTGTGTGATAAAAAATAAAAATAAGTTAACAATAAACTATACGTTTCAAGTCCTCAAACTTTAAATTTCATTTATCTCAAAATTATTCTGAATGGACCTTGTTCGTTATTCCCGTGTACCCTTCAACTGTCTTCAAATCACTGTTTCCAACATATCGTCCTCCAATCTCGCTAACTTTTCAACAAAAAGTAGCTAAATCTCTCCAAAGTTTGTTAAAAAAATCCCCAGAAATGTCGCTAAAAATTAATAATAAATATCACTAAATAAAAATAAGAAAAACATACATATGCGGATAAAAATTTGATTTCCTTGCCGTCACCCTCTTCTCCGGAGTCTGGTTGTGTTGTTGACGGCTGTGATGTTGAGGTGGGAACAGCTGATTGTGAATACACTGCGCTTGATCCAGTCATTGACACTACACTTTATGGCAAATTGTAAATGTGAAAATTTACACTTTAGCGTTTGACCACAAATTATTTTGTGAAATCTAACACTTTTTAAATATATATTACAATATATTAAAACCAGCAAAAACTATAGTCTCATTTGCTTCACACAAACTGTAGGCACAAAATTCCAAAACTCAATTCTCTTGGATCGGTTCGAAGTGGAAAATCTCCGCGTTGAGGGGATGAACCAAGATTAGCTGGAGTTCGCTACTCGTCACGTGTCAATCAGTTGCCACCGTTTATGATTGTTGGAGCAGTAGCATTGACAGAGAAATCTAACCCGTGAGAATAATTGAATCAGCATCTTTCATCCCTGATCACAAATATATGAGATGGGCTTTCATGTATGAATCATTAGACTACTCAGTCATGCACCCATGCCTCTTCTAAAACTAAGAAGTGCATGACTTCAGTTGAATGTTTTAACTTCAAAGAAAGAAAAAAGTGGAAGAATATAAAAATCAGCAGAAAAGTCGCTAATCGTATTTTACAAAATTTGTCGCCGAGACTGATTCAAAATTCCCTAGATTTAGCGACTTATCGCTAAATATGGCAACACTGCTTCAAATGTATTATTTTACCATCTTTAAATTACAAATATTACGCTAGATGGCAGTAGTGTGTTATGTTTAGCTGTTTTCTTGTTATCAGGTGTGCCAACTATGGAATCTTCATTGAACTCTGTGGACGGTTACTAGTCAAGAAGGCTTTGTTGATTCAGTTTCATTTTTATTAAAACATTTGCACTCCACTTCAATTATCCGGATCCCAGTAATCAACGTCACTTCACAGATGATTTTCAATAAATCTTAATATTAAACAATCTCTGATACGTGACTAACCATAATATCATATAGCAGAAGCTATAACATAACCTAAACAATATAAACAAGTGTTACAAAAGTTTTAATTACAGATGATTAAATAAACAAGAAAAGTTTTAATTAACAATGTTGAAACAAAAAATAAACATGAATAATTTTAAAAGAAACAATTATTGAAAGTACAATTTTCAAATTTGAATGTTTTAGTGGTTGGTGGTTCAGTTGATGTTATATTACACGTGTGCGTAAAAGAAGTGGAACTCGTTGATGTACATGGTGTATTCCTCAACTTATTCAGGATTTCCGAATGGTGCTCTTCATTTATTTGTAAATAGGATTTCAGGGAAGATGTATAGCTGTGACCAGTGATCTTTATTAATTCTTGTTCTTGAATGCCAATGCGAGTCATATTTGAAAGTGCTGTTCATCGAATGGAGTGGTTTGTAATTTTCTTTTTTTTGACGTCCAGACCAGTGCAGTTTCAAATGTTGGCAAACAAAGAAACAAATGCTAGGATAGTGATAAAAATAAACAAATGCTAGGGACGCGATAAAATTAAACAAATGCTAGGGACGCGATAAAATTGTGTGATAAGCAGCCATGATTGATTGAAAGACGTCCTTTCGTACCGTTTTATTGGTCAAAAGTAGTGTGACGTAGTAAAAGTGTAATAGTCAGTATGGAGCAAAAAAATTATTCATTACAATAATTTTCTATTTCACGAATAATACCTTTAAGATTATTGAGATTATTTATATTTTTCTCTATTATATTCAAATTATTCAGTTCTATAAATTATTTATAATATATTCCAATTAAATTAATAATAGAAAAAATAATATAAATGTCATACATTGAAAATGATAAGTAACTTATTTTCAGTGTTTGATCCATCAACATGTGTAATAAATTTATAATTGAATTGAAATAGCACTGTATTAGGACTATTTTTATTCCAATAGCCTTTTGATTAATTCCATTACGACATTATATTAGGAAATAAAGTATTAACAAGCTTACATATAGAATTTAAAACATTATTTGGAATAAAATATTGTGACAGCGACGTGAGATTCGAACTCACGACCAGCGTCCCGCAAGAGAGAAGATCGCGCGGAGCACTTTGGGATGGCGCGCGGGCTTCACGGGGAAAGGGGAAAGGGGCCTACACGCGAGGGGACGCTGCGCGCGCAGCTGCTACTTAACGCAATGAATGTGGAACGACCTTCCCGACTATTCCAGAAATCCGTCGAAGTGGAAGACTCGCGAATTTTCGAGGCTACGTCGCTGTGGTTATAAATTACGGTCGCGAAGGAACGACAGCAGAGTTTTTCAGTTATTCAGTCAGTGAGTAAGCCAGAGCAAGCAAGCCAGACTTGTGTGCCGGAGTTCGACTCGAGTGTGCGTCCGCATCTGCGTCAGCATCCGAAGGCCTGAGTTCGAGTGCAGTGGACCGCAGTTGGAGGGACCTGAGTTCGAGTGCAGTGGACCGCAGTTGGAGGGACCCGAGTTCGAATACAGTGAACTGTCTCTGAAGGTCTGTGGTTCGAGATATTGTGAACTCGAGTGACTGAGATAGAAGAACTGTGAACTGAGAACTGATAGTTCTGATTTGTAAATAGTGCTTTGTAAATATTAGTTAAGATTAACAGTTCATTGTTGTGCGTAATAGTCCAAGTAAATTGTCCTTGTCGTCGGTGGAGTGCTATAACGAATACTGTGTTGAGTGAAGATCCAATTGTTGACGAGAGCGTTTAAGGTGAATTGTAGAAAGGAATTATTGTTGTGACGAATAAATTACATTGTTGTTACTAATAAAGTTCACAATATTAATAATGGAGCTTCATTCATTTTCATCTCTTTATTTTCAATAATTAAGTTTAATAATTTAATAGGTTTATTTCCATATATTTTTACCAGAACAAGTCACGTAACATTAACATTATCACTACTATTATTTTTATATTATTTGGTTGAATTAACAATACTCAGCACATATTTGCACATCTTGTTCCAGAGACGAACCGGTGATAGGCTAATTAAAAAGTGTGTGTGTATGTAATGCCTTCTCACACCACTTAAGTGATTCGGGTTCCGCATACTGCACATAGATGGCAGGACTGTGACCCATTTTCAATTTGTACACCACTTCTGCCTGCCACGCTGTATATGATTTATAGCTGAAGAGTTATGTCGTATACGAGGATGAGTGTATGTGTAAGTGTAGTTTAGGGAATGAGTGAAGATGATGGTGAAGGTGAGAAAGGGAGAAGGGAAAACCCGGTGCTGACATATAGCCTACTCCTGTCGAATAGCACCAAGGGGGCCGCCAGGCTTAAAGTTCCTATCCGACGGACGAATCACTATCAACAGTGACATATGCCTTCTCTTCATAATATGCACTGCGGAGAGATTTGGGATTTAACCCAGGCATATTGGTGCACAATTTAATGACTAGAAGTTGTGCACCGCCACCTATCCCAGACCCGAGGTGGAATTTTTACATAAAAATTTCTGACCCCGCCGGGAATCGAACCCGAGACGGCTTCTCTGAAGGCAGACGCGCTAACTTGGCGGATTTATAATTTAAAAACTTGTTTCATCATTGTTCCATAGTTAATTGCTGTACATTTAGTTTCCCTTCATATTTAAAATCTACTTCGTAGTTTATAACCTAATTTTTTACTTGTTTTTAATTTTGACATCGTCGATTTTCTTGCTATTTTCATTATTTCCTTTCTTCTCTTTCTTTTCCTCTTTTGGGAGAGGGTGACCACGCATTTCGATCTTCTTTTATATCACACTTCGATCAGCCAATCTTCCTAAAAACGGTATTTATAGGATTTCCAAAATGTTGAAACTTATTTTCATTACACGGATAAAAGGTCCTAAAACTATGACACAGCTCAACCAATGCTCAGATATCTAATCGCATTATTTTTTCCTCATTCGTTGCTATTAATCATTAAATGAAGAGCTAATTGAAGGCATGTTGGCCGTCCCCAGGAGTCGAACCCCTGACCTGAGCATGACAAGACTGCCCATCCACTTAACAGACGGGTCTCCAACAGGATCTGGTACGGATGAATTGAACTTGTCGCTTTCGCAGAGACAGATCGTTTGGTAAACACGTCACGCCGGAATGTTAGGCAAATTTCGGCACAGCGTGTCCAAACGCATGTTAGAGACGATTGTCAAACCTCCTCAGCCGATGGCTTCACAGATAAGCTCGAGTGTTACTATGGTTACTTTCAGACTTCGCAATCAGTGCAGTGTAATCAGAATCACATGACGTTTTCATCATGATCGGTTCACAGTTCATTTAACACGCTTGAAGAAATTCGTATGTAACAACTGTGAACCAATTAAATTTCCTCTTTTTATTCTCTGACACTAATACTAATATCAGGTCTTCGTTAAAGTCCATACCTAGACTCTTTCTACATATAATATTCTAATACAGGGACATCATTGTATTTTTACTAACTTTTCTAATATTAACCTGGCTATACCTTTGGATTAACGATTTAGAACCAGAAACATCGTTTGCTACCCCTTTCCACGACTGGAGTTCGATGATACTGATATAAAATACAAACAAATCACTTTACTAGGTATAGGAGGGAAGAAAAGTACTTCATCCATTTGCGTAAACTAGGAAATATCGCGATTTTGAGTTTGATAACTTTCATTAGGTTTTTCTTTAATCAAAATACAGTACTGTATTAACAATAAATATATTTAATCACGAACTGAGCTATCCATTCGGACACATTCATTATGCAGTGTATATTATACTGTCTACAGCACATTAGCGTACAATGTAGAAAATGGAGTTAAATTGAAAAATAATCATAATATGGATATTTAAACACATTTTTGAAAATGATGGTCGTTCATTTCGATACAGGCTTCAGTTCTTTTGTGCATATTATCGCACTATAGACTATTGTGCTTAATTCCAATTACCGATTTCGTCCTTCGTAATAGTAACTCATGTTGAAATAATTCTGTACCTATACTCTATAACAGTACCTTATGTAATGTAAATTCAATCTTCACTTCTGCCCGATCAGAAAATATAAAATTACTCAGACATGCTATCTACTGTCCGCCAAAGGGGTTTTGTCGCAGGGTCGTAGAAAGGGGAGAAATCATGTGACAATTAATTAACGAGGCCCTTTTATTTAAGTTATTTTAAACGGTGATATAATATTACGTAGACGTTCAATTCCTAGCAGAAATTAGTGTTTTCAAAAAAAGAGCTAAGACACAGAGGTGAGCAGAAGCAGGTGGGGGAAACCGGGATGCGATGTAGCAAACGGACGACAGTACCTGTGTGAAAATATGATTCAAAATTTAAAGCTCTTTCATCACTGGAAAACGCGAACATATTTTTGGAACGTACTGTTTACTATAATCGTAAGGCTACTATAACTGTATATGCAGTCTTGGATCTGTGTGGAGGACGGTTGAACTTCCTTAGTAGAAGGGGTGGGAGTGAAGTACATTCAAAAACTCAGGTACAATAAAAATTGAAGTAAAAATAAAATGATGTCTATGTATAACAAATTGTGGCCAGCATCATTCGTTTTGAAATAAATAAAGATGGAAATGTGTTAGTTCTTTATAAATCACATTGTTTAACAAAAGCATAAACTTAACACACTTTCAGGGAAAAAATGTGAAATGTGATGGCATAAATTATTCGTTAAAGAGATGTTCACGATTTTTGAAACGCTACGTGTCGTTGGGAGCCTTTGATGCAAAAGAAAATATTCGTAACTAGCCCACATCTATCAAATCCCGAAAAGACTAAGTATTTGATTATGTCTCGTGACCAGAATATTGTACGAAATGGAACTATAAAAATTGGAGATTTATCCTTCGAAGAAGTGGAAAAATTCAAATATCTTGGAGCAACAGTAACAAATGTAAATGACACTCGGGAGGAAATTAAACGCAGAATAAATATGGGAAATGCTTGTTATTATTCCGTTGAGAAGCTTTTGTCATCTAGTCTTCTGTCAAAAAGTCTGAAAGTTAGAATTTATAAAACAGTTATATTACCGGTTGTTCTGTATGGTTGTGAAACTTGGACTCTCACTTTGAGAGAGGAACAGAGATTAAGGGTGTTTGAGAATAAGGTTCTTAGGAAAATATTTGGGGATAAGAGGGATGAAGTTACAGGAGAATGGAGAAAGTTACACAACGCAGAGCTGCACGCATTGTATACTTCACCTGACATAATTAGGAACATAAAATCCCGACGTTTGAGATGGGCAGGACATGTAGCACGTATGGGCGAATCCAGAAATGCATATAGAGTGTTAGTTGGGAGGCCGGAGGGAAAAAGACCTTTTGGGAGGCCGAGACGTAGATGGGAAGATAATATTAAAATGGATTTGAGGGAGGTAGGATATGATGGTAGAGACTGGATTAATCTTGCTCAGGATAGGGACCAATGGCGGGCTTATGTGATAGCGGCAATGAACCTACGGGTTCCTTAAAAGCCAGTAAGTAAGTAAGTAAGTAAGCCCACATCTATCAGGGTCTCTCCAAGATGCCTTCGGGGAAGAAACCTTATGACTGCCGGAAAGGCGCAGACGCAACCTGCGGTACGCCATGTCCCAAACCCGATAACGCGTCGGTTGCGGGATGGAATGCAGGACTTGTGGGCTACCACAACATCGAGTAGCTGGATACAGTCCCTGTTGACACTGCAAGCAATTCACTGTATTCTTCCCGTCGACATATTATTTTAACTACAGCATCTTATAAAAGGTTTTTATACTCTCTTTTTTGCATGGAATAGGAACTGTTACTGTAATATTTTCGTTGTATTCAACTAGTTCTCCTTTCGATTATTATCATCACTTGAGCTGTGCTTTCTCGAAAGTGACGAGTTTATTGTAGGGTAGGACGAATTTTTTGTCAATAAATTATGATTTCTTTTTAAATTTCATAACACTATTTTGTGATAATGATCCCTTATAAGTAAATACATAGAGAATATAAACTGAAAAATGAATATTTTGACAGCTGCACCGGGGTTCGAACACGCGTCCGACAGGGCGCGCGGCAGACGAAACGCTGGTACGGGGAGCGTCTGGATGCTGAGAGGGTAGAGGGGCGGTGTACTACTGCGACGCGCGAGGGGAGGCTGCGCGCGCAGCTGCTACGTGCGGAGTGAAGGGGGGCGGACCCTCCCGAATCTTCTAGAGGAGTCCGTCGAAGTGGATATATCCAGATAATTCGAGAGGACACCCGTAGAAATTTCTCGTAACTATGGTTTAGCTATAAAAGAAGAAACGCAAGCGAACTTGAGCAGTTTCAGTTTAGTCATCCAGTCAGTCAGTCAGTCAGTCAGTTAAGAGCAGTGAAGCCAGCTTCGAGACCAGAGCGCGACTTGAGTTGTGTCCGTAACTGTGGAGCCTGAAGCCCGGAGTTCGAGTGCAGTGGACCGCAGTTGGAGGGACCTGAGTTCGAGTACAGTGGACTGTCTCTGAAGGTCTGTGGTTCGAGATACTGTGAACTTGAGTGGCTGAGCTAGAAGAACTGTGAACTGAGAACTGACAGTTCTGTGTTGTAAATAGTGATTTGTGAATATTAGTTAAGATTAACAGTTCATTGTTGTTCGTAATAGTCCAAGTAAATTGTCATTGTTGTTTGTGGAGTGCAATAACGAATACTGTGTTGCTGTGCGGAGAGCAAATCCCATTGTTGACGGGAGTGAAGTTAAATTGTAGAGAGTTGAGAGTTATTGTTGGAAGAATAAAATTACATTGTTGTTCAGTATAAAACTTTACAATATATTATACAGAGTGATTCATAATTCCTATCACATTGCTCTAAGGGTTGTACAAGAGATAACGTTTTGATAAGAAACTCATGTCAGGAAACTTACCGCTTCGATGCTACAATGATGATAATATGAAGTAAATTTCAAATCTACCACTTCACGGTAGGCAACAGAGGTCTGCATCGGACAATTTCGCTCGAACGCCAAGTAGTTCATAGCATAATCCGATAGGTAGCGCACATGCATGACGGGTAAAATTGTCACGAGCGATAAATCCTCGAACGGTGTAAGCCGAGCGTTAGACATTCGTTCTTGTTACAGTGATGAACTGTGTAGTAACATCATAGATGTTTATCATTTCAAAACTTTGCAGTGTTTAACTAACCTCTCCATAGTACAACTACAAAACTTGCTTTAAAATGTAATATAAATGTTGTAGGTAAATGCTTCCCCCCACCCCCACACAAGAGTGATTTTCTTTTTGCCACATCTGATAGACGTTATTGGATGTAAATGTAATTATTATAAACGGATAACAATATCATGATAATGTAAGAACCGTATCAAGTTTTCTAGTAATAATAATAATAATAATATACAGAATAAAGAAATATATAATTACAAAAACAAACAAAGATAAATACAAATAAAATAATACAAGCAATATAAAAAGAAGATACAGTAGTATTAACAAAATTTGAGACCGAATGAGCAGCGCTCGTGCTCGGTCGCAGTTCAGATATAATATTAAAATAAAAAAAATAATATAAATAAATAAATAAGTAAAATAAAATAGGAACTAAAATATAATTACAGCGGCAATGGAATTAAGTATATACTATAATATTAACACTAGAGAAGAATAATATCGCACGTGAAAAGTAGGATTAATATATATTTCAAAATTATAGAATACAAATATAATATAGATTGATTAATTCATACACATAGGCTATAAATTTATTTAATCAAATTTAAGATATTAACACGTTTCTAATTTTCTTGTTATATGTTAGTGGGTTACATGTTAGAAGTTCTGGGTGTAATTTAGTTAAAGCATTGTACAACCGAGGGCCAAAATTTATGCTATGCTTTAGACCAGCAGATGTGAGACATTTAGGTTCTACTAATGTTGAATTAATATTTCGTCTTGTGTCATAATTGTGTGTCTGTACTACAAACTTATTACGATTTTTATGATAAAATTTTAACAGCGTATACTTATAAATTTGTTCAATATTAAATACATTAAATTCAGAATAAATTAATTTAGTTGGATAATCGAAACGTTTCTTCAAACAAATTTTAATTATTCGTTTTTGTAGTAAATTTAACGGACTAAGATTAATTTTTGTACTTCCACCCCAAACAATTATACCATATTGAATGATAGACTGAATAATGGCCAAATAAACATTTCGTAAAACTCTAATAGGTAAGTAGCAGCGAAGATTAACGAATTTATAAATTGTTTTACGAAGCCTCTTACAAAGATAAGTAATGTGATGAGGCCATTTTAAATTCTGATCAATAATGATACCCAGATATTTTACATACGTGGCTTCTTTCAAAGGTGGACATTTACAACTTTTGGGATCTAAACAATTTTCACTGTGTATTATTAGTCGATATTTATCGCTAAATTTTAAATTTTGAACACTGGCAGCTGTTAACGAAAAAGGAACTAAAGTTGATTTAGATATATTTAAAGAAAGGAAGTTGGAATTAAGCCATTTTTTAACAATGTTAGCACCTACATTAGCATTTCTATATGCTTCCTGCCAAGAAAAACCACTGAAAATAACTACTGTATCATCCGCATATGAATATATAGATCCATTAAATGTTTCTAAATTTATATTTAGCAGATCATTAACATATATTAGAAATAAAATAGGTCCCAAAATTGTTCCTTGCGGTACACCTATATCAATATATTTGTATTCACTAAATTGATCTTCAATTTTGGTCATTTGCCTTCTGTTACTAAAATATGATTGGAATAATTTTAAAACTATACCTCTGACTCCAATAGTATGTAGTTTGTCCAAAAGTAAATTATGATTGATAGTGTCAAAAGCTTTCCGTAGATCCAAGAAAATACCCAAACATTTGTTTCCGATATCTAGTTCATTGATAATTTTTCCAGTAACATTAATAAGAGCATCATCAGTAGAAATATTATTGCGGAAACCAAACTGATTTTTAGAGAGGATTTTATGTTTTTCTAAATAATTTATTAATCTATTCTTTAAACATTTTTCAAGCAATTTGGAAAATGTTGGAAGTAAAGATATAGGTCTATAGTTATTTAAATTATTTTTATCTCCAGATTTGTATATTGGAATTACTATGGCACATTTCAAAACATCTGGGAATATACCTTGCACAAAACATAAGTTAAAAGTATGAACCATGGGTTTTAATATATATTTGATAATAATTTTGAAAGTATTATTCTTAATTCCATCTATACCAGGAGCAACATTATTTTTTAACTTTTTAACCAAAATAATAATTTCATCTTCAGTTACAGGGAAAAGAAACATGGAGGAAGCTAAATGTTCATCTTGTGTCTCATTTTGTAGAGAAGAGTTAAAATTTGACTTATTAATGTTAGAAGTAACTTTGTGTCCTATCTCTGAAAAATAATTATTAAATTCGTTTGCAATCTCTTTTCTGCAATTTAATATTTCACCCTTATCGTTTTTTAACTCCTTGATTGGCTGTTTATTTTGTACATTTACATCTGTAGCTTCATTTATAACTTGCCAGAATTTTTTAGGTTCATTTTTGTATCTATCAAATTTGGATTCATAATATTTAATTTTCGTTTTTCGAATGACAAGAGTTAACATATTTCTATATGCTCTGTAGTAATTTTTTAGTTGTACGTTACTTGGATTCTTTTTAACTTTTAAAGCAAGTTTGTCTCTTGTACGAATAGAATTAATAATGCCGGCCGTTAATAATAATAATAATAATAATAATAATAATAATAATAATAATAATTAGTGTATCAATCTTTGCGTCTGTAACAGTTGTCCAGCATGATTATTCGTTTTATTATATTTTGTGCGAGATCGTGCGTATTTGCTTGGTTTCCGCACAAAACCAATCCGCGGAAAGTCTAAAATTCCACATTCAGTATTCCCAACCTAACACACATAACAATTTCCCTCTTCTTACCGCTTAAGTGACATATTGATTTTACTGCTTTAGGCTTTTAACATATTATTTTTAGAGACGTTCAATATAGTAATAATTATAAATTGGAAACTTACCACTGCAATTTCACCTAAATTGCAATGTTAATTATTGTTTTTAAATATTTGTAAAAATTAAGTAAACTCTACAACTCCACTAAAGTTACTGCATTCTTGATGGAAGTAACATTAAGGAAGCCGTGAAAAAATCAACAAGACCGACAAAATTAAACTTGCCGATGTTATTACTGCAATATGTTATATAAATAATATTGTTAAAATATTAAAATGAAAAATAAATCATTACATAACCTTACCGTTTGTTTTAAGTTCGCATTTATAGACTGGGGGAAAAAAAAAGACACACGTATATCACGGCCTGCTGGAGTATAGTAAACACAGAAAACATTTTAAAGCAACAATGTTGAATATAGATATTTTTATTTTGCAAATTTGCCGTCATTGAACAGAAACCAAGATGGAGATTTCATTGCAACTAATTAGAAATTCCCCTTTCAGGTAGTATGTAATAAACGATCTTCGCACAAAATAATGTACGATACACGAGCGGTATGTTTTCTTTCAATTCTCGGAAACTAAAAAAGCTCAACTACGTTTCGCTTTTTCAAACTTTTCCTCGAACATGAAAACTTCAACATACCGCTCTTGTAACGCATATTTCTATTATGTGACGTTATCTCTGTACTAATACTGTTATTAATCTACTGCTATGTGAATAATATTTTGTAAAACGTTTCTACATTGTTGCGGAACGCTATGTATGGACCTATCATATTAGGCCTATATATATATATATATATATATATATATATATATATATATATATGGTAAATCAAATATTGAATAATTATTAATTAGCAATAATAAGCCTAACTGTATATCGAAGTTTTTCATAGTATTTTATTTATAACTTCATGTTCCTGTTTTGGTACGTTCCATTGACTGTTCCATTGAACGTTTGTCATAAAAGCAGAAAATACTTATTTTTACCGTGTGAGCAAAACATATGTGTATCTTATCTGTCGCCTTCCATACAAGATAAGACAGGTCGGTGAGATGACATTGTACTGTGCTTCTATTTATTACGAGCGTATCACGACCGATTGTATCTCACTGGAGGGTGCGACACTCGACCGATTTAACTCCAATGCAGCACTATGGTACGCAACCCACACTGACGGTGGGTGACGCATCATTCAACAGATGGAACGTGTCTTATGTTTACAATCTTGTGTACTGCTTTGACCTTCACGTGACTTGCTATATAGTCGCTGCTAAAGACGGTACAGTGTACTGTATTTTTTATTTTAGTAGGTTATTTTACGACGCTTTATCAACATCTAAGGTTATTTAGCGTCTGAATGTGATGAAGGTGAAAATACCGGTGAAATGACTCCCGGATCCAGCACCGAAAGTTAACCAGCATTTGCTCATATTGGGTTTAGGGAAAACCCCGGAAAAATCTCAACCAGGTAACTTGCCCCGACCGGGAATCGAACCCGGGCCACCTGGTTTCGCGGCCAGACGCGCTAACCGTTACTCCACAGGTGTGGACAGTGTACTGTATGGTTCAATAGACCTTTTTCGAGAGAAACGAGATGTTAATTTAGTGAAAAAACTCCTTGGCCACCACGATCGCCGGATCTAACTCTTCAAGAATCTTGTTCATCAGACTTCTTTAGAGTCGAATATGCGTTGCTTATCAAAACTCTATCTACTAAGTCTCGTTTGAAACCCCTAGAAAGGCGTAATAAGAATTCTGAATCATTCTGTATAAACAAACTTTATTAAAGAAATAAATCATTACATAAAATGAGCAAAGAATTAAATACCGGTATCCATATATGCGACATATGGATGTTTGTATGGGCTATTCAATATGAACTCGATCAGTAAAAAACCTCGTATTTTTTATACTCTAATTTTTTCCCTATTTATACAAGGTGCTGAGGAGAGTGTATTTTAAAAAATATACTATCGAAAGTCAAACTGTTTTCGTATTGAATAATTTCAAGGAAAAATTGTTCCGGGGCCGGGTATCGATCCCGGGAACCTTCACTTAGCGCGCGAACGCTCTACCGACTGAGCTACCCCAGGAACTATACATGATACCGTCACAATTTTTCCTTTTATATCCACACAACTCATATGAGCTGACAAGACGCCAGAACTCAACTGTGAGTGCACACAATACTGTGTGACTTTAAATTTTGGCTTTCTGTTAACGTACCTCCAGTAACGAATGTATTATAAAAATCTGGCTTTCAGGTAGTAGCTCCCTGTAAGGCAGGTTTTCGAATTGTTGAGCGACAAATTTAGCGTATTTTATAAAAACAAGCCTCTTTCAGCGCTCAGAACTCTCGAACCATTTACTGCAGAACATTGAACGGGAGCTCATTTTGAAGCTGACATTTGGTAGGTTATGTTAAGAAGTAATCGTTATTTTTATTGTACACAGAGAGACAGATAATCTGATTTTACTTACTTTTAGGCTTTTTCTTATTTGTAAAAATGTAAAAATTATTGACAAAAAACCTTGCATTATTAAGAGGCATTCGGCATTGTGGTATGGCAATACGTTTCGAGGGTATTAAATAGATTATTTTCACACGCCTGGACTTGAACGGACTTGTGATAAAGCTAGCACAGCCATGCGCTGCTAGACGACATATCACGTGTTTGTCTCCTGGGCTTGCTTGCCTCGGCTAGCTCCCGCCTCACAGTCAGCTGGTTAGTTCACGCAAGTACTATTTATTTTCTTTATTTGATATTTTCAATACTTTCTTATCAACATACTACCAGTAAAAAATGTGATTATTTGTACTTTGAATGCGGAATCTAACTATATAATTATATTTTTTAAATATTTTTTCCTTGGCAAAGGCGTCTTAATAAGGAAAAATCTTTAATTTCTCTATTTCCATAAAAAGTAAGAAAAACTGTTTACATGTCAATATAAACTTTAATTTCTCAGCATCAAAATAAACCATGATTTTTATCATTGGGTGAAAGGGTTTCGGAGCTATAACAGTTTTAAGTTGCTAATTTTATGAAAATACGATAAATATTTTAAATTTAAACACTGTGAAGTTCTGATGCCTTAAACTTTACACAAAGCATTGTATCACAGTTCTCTACGTACAAAAAAAAAAAAAAAAAAAAAAAGTTCATTGTATTTAGAAATTGTAAGGTCAATTTTCTCTATATTTCGGTCGATTTGAGATGGATGTTAGTACTTCGATTTCTAATACCTGTGTGCTGTACTCATCTCTTTTCTTAGAAATGAATTGGAGGGAGGGTGGAAGATAGAGTCTTGAACTCCTATAATAAGCTGGTAGAGTTTCATAACAGCAAGGCTTTCATTACGAGGCGGTGCTGGATGTCGATATTTCAAATGTTTACAGTACAGATTATAAAACAGCATTCCATGCAGGAATATTGAATACATTACGACCGCTGCTGAAAGCTTACAGTATGCTTCAAACAATGAATTAATAACCACGCAACGCGTTTCAATACACGAGGGGGGAGAGAGACAAAACTGTTGTTCGCTGTAGCAAGACTAAAAAGACAGCATTATTCAGTGTTGGCATTTTAACAAGATTCAGGTGCGTTTAATTCTTTATACACGGACATCATTTTATTTTTACTTCAATTTTTATTGTACCTCAGATTTTAATGTACTTCACTCCCACCCCTTCTACACTAATGAAGTTCAACCGTCCTCCACACAGAACCAAGACCGCATATGCAGTCCTAGTAGCCTTACGGTCATAGTAAACAGTACGTTCCAAAAATATGTTCACGTTTTCCAGTGACGAAAGAGCTTTCATTATTGAATTATTTTCGCACAGATACCGTCGTCCATTTGCCTACGTCATATTCCGGTTTCCCCCACCAGCTTCTATTCGCCTCTCTGTAAAGGCTAGTGGCTGGGCTGTCTTAGATCTTTTCTGAAAACATTAATTTCTGTTAGTAATTGGTCGTCTACGTAATATTATACAACTGTTTAAAATAACTTAAATAAAAAGGCCTCGTTACGTAATTAACTATCACGTGATTTCCCCCCTTTGTACGACCCTGCGACGTGACCACTTGGATGAACAGTAGATATCATGTCTAGTTTATTTCATCTTTTCGGATCGGACAGAAGTGAAGATTGAATTTACAGTACGTAAGGTAATTTTTATAGAGTAGGTAGTCTACAGAATTATTTCAACATGAGTTACTAGTACGAAGGACGAAACTGGTAATTGGAATTAGGTACAATCGACTATAGTGCGATAATATGCACAATAGAACTGAAGTCTGCCACCATTGTCAAAATTGTGTTTAAATATCCATATTATGATTATATTTCAATTTAAATTCATTCTCTATATTGCACGCTAATGTACTGTAGACAGTATAATATACACAGAATAATGGAAAGGTCCGCATGGACAGCTCAGTTCGTGAGTAAAAACACTCATTGTTAATACTGTACTGTATTTTGATTAAACAAAAACCTAATGAAAATTATCAAACTCAAAATCGCGATATTTCCTAGTTTACGTAAAAGGATTAACTACTTTTCTTCCCTCCTATATCTAGTAAAGTGATTTGTTTGTATTTTACGCCAGTATCATCGAACTCCAGTCGTGGAAGGGGGTAGCAAACGGAGTTTTCGGTTCTCAGACGGTCCAAAGATATAGCCGGTTAATATTAGAAATGTTAGTAAAAATAAAATGACGTCCCTGTACATAGCAGGATAAGTAAACCAAGACCTTACAACAGTCTTGCGATGGTGACTAGTAATTTCGAGCTAGAGCTCTTTTATGCCCGCTGCGTGCGCGGAGCTCTTTTACCTGTAAACATTGCTAAAGGATGTACAGATCTTAGAACACAGCGCGTCATGACGGAACGGAAGCGCTTGAAGCTTTCAAGGAAGAGTGAAAGATACAATATTTATGCTTCGAACATGGTGATGAAGTCCAGTGTTTGTTGTGTAAAAAAATATAATTTGCAAAAAAAAAAAAAAAAAAAAAAAAAAAAGCAAAATAAAACGGCATTATAAGACGCAACATTAAAAAATTATAGGCATTATTCAGGAGAGAAACAAATTGATTTCGGAATTGACACGAAGGTAAATTAATTTACATTTGGGTCAGTAGATTGTTTCTAGATTCCTTTTATTTCTTTATTTTAAATGTATTGTTGATGTTTTATTTGCTGCTTGTTTCTGGATATTTACTTTTATTAGACTACGTGTTTCTTTAATTTAGAAATAATATTTTATCTTTGATTGCACTTTAACTTATACTATTACAAAGCTCAAAATGCTAATTCACTTTTATTCCAATAACTATTTTCAGGATTTTGAGCAAATATGAACTAAACATTTTGAAAACTTTGATGCAAGGAGCTTTTTTAGTAACGCCAATATAAAATATACTTAAAAATATAATTTCATAACTATGAGACCTAATTGCACCAAATTTTGTACAGATGATATTATTATAGATCTGTTTATAGGTAGTTTAAATTTCACAAATTTTGGCCAAAATTGTGGAAGTTATAAAAATCATACATATCCCCTTAAATGATTGACCCCAAAAATTACGATGGCTCTCAATATCTTAATTTAATCAATTTGTTTTTTCGTGTTACGTGCATCTCACAAATCATTCTAACAATACTCATTACATAATGACGACATTTTCACAATCACACAATCAATATACTCTATTTCAGTCAATATTGTCATTATTATTTTTTCAACAAATACTCAAAAGTACTTAGAGATCACACACGTCGAGCAGGTAGACCCTATTACTTTCTCCTAACCAATGAAGTGAAGTATTTGCATAATAAATAATTGCTTTTAACAAGAAAATGGTTTACATACAATTAACTTTTTTTATTATTGTAATAATTGCGGAGCTATAATAAACCCTCTGTGGGTTATTTTACGACGCTGTATCAACATCTAGGTTATTTAGCGTCTGAATGAAATGAAGGTGATAATGCCGGTGAAATGAGTCCGGGGTCCAGCACCGAAAGTTACCCAGCATTTGCTCGTATTGAATTGAGCGAAAACCCCGGAAAAAACCTCAACCAGATAACTTGCCCCTACCGGGATTCGAACCCGGGCCACCTGGTTTCGCGGCCAGACGCGCTGACCGTTACTCCACAGGTGTGGAGACCCTCTGTGGTAAGCAAGGATGAAGAATAGAAGATAAATTTTCTTGAAGGTGGACTATTGTTTAGTCAACTCTCCCAAGACAGGTTTGAACCTCATAAGTGACGCCAATAAAGCATCACCCAAGACGTAACTAAGCCAGAAAATAATGGGGCAGGGTGATCAGTTCCTTTCCTCCTCCACTGCGTACATTGTCGACTGAATTCTTTCCCCATATTCGTCGCTTACCGCTCCAAATTTAGAAGGACAGAAATTCAAATAAGAATGTAAAAAGTGTATTTTGAGAGACATATTACACTCCATTTTGTCATGTGCACTTAACATGATTTCCACAACAAGTTCTATGTAATTGTCTGCCTTAGAATTTCCAAGGATATTTGAGCAAAAGTCTTTGAAAGCGCCATGCCAGTGTTTCTGTAACGGAAAGTTTTACCTCAAACAAAGCGTCAGTCATAACTTTGTGAATTTGTGGACCGATGAAAATGTCCTCTTTTAATTTTCCTTTACTCAAAATGGTCAACTTTTCCTTTAAATCAGTGGTGGGCAAAATGAACGCAACCCACAAGACAGGATTTAAATGGCAACTACATACTGTGGGAGGGGTTGCACTCTACAGTGCAGTGACGGATTTACAGACAGTTGCGCCACTACACCCCTACCTACCATATGTAATTAGAATAGTCCATTCACGTCATTTTTAATTAATCATTTTTCAAAGCAATTTCTTCGAAATTGGGATTTATATCTGTGCATGCTATTTTCAGTTGCGCAAGGAGATGAGCATCGCTTAAGCGGGATCTGTGGCTGGACTTTATAAATTTCATTTTAGAAAACAGCTGTTCGCACTGATAGGTTGATGAATACATACCGTCATTTCCCATAACTATGGTCCTGGAACACAACTATGGTCCACGATACAACCATTCAATGATCATTGTAGAAGTAACATAGACCGTTCGTAGATAACTGCAGTTACTTGAATTCAAACTACAGTACAGCAAGAATATAGATAAACGAGGTACTACGTTATGGAGTACAAAATTTGAATAGTATCGTGGACCATAGTTATGTTCCAGGACCATAGTTATGGGAAATGACGGTACTCATTATTTTTGAAGCAAACTGTCTAAGCAGTGGATATGTAGTACTGGACACCTTTTAAAACATTTTAGCCCCCAGTAGACCTTCACATTCTGCTTTCAAGAAGCCATCATTCTGCAAATCCAGTACCTCTAACTGCAATTCTGGGATAACATTTTCAATTTAAACATGAAAAAGAGTGGCAAAAATATTGAAATCTTTCTCCATCCTTTGAAAATCACTGAATCTGTGTTCTTTGAACTCGTATAACAGGTGATCTATTTTAAGAATGTACATATTTAAGTTCGCGTCCTGAATATTTGTTACTGATCCCAAACATGAGAAATGAAAGAACCGCCTTTCTTGTAAGTGTGATATCCTCTCGATTCATATGATTCTGCGAAAGAAATTGTATCACTAATGAAGCTCCGAAGTACAGCAGTCAAGTATAATCCGCCACTTACACGCGCAGTATTTTCATGGAGTGGGGGAAGGGGAAGGTAGGGGGTAAGTTTGATGCTTCGCTGAGGTCTGACGTCACTGCGGAAATGCCGCAGGAATGGCGACCATTGCTTTAAATACTGAAAACCACAACCTTGTTTGTTCATTGCATACACCTCACTTTGAACTGTTAAGAAATGTACTTAATACAAGAGTCCAATATCGGTTTATTCATTAGAAGTACAAAAGAACATGCTGACAACGATAAGAACCCGGAAATAAGTCATAAACTCATAAAATGCACCCGCGTCAGACGTTTCCTGAGGGAGGGCTTATCGAAAAGTGAAATCATAGTATACCTTAAAACCCTTACGTGATAAGAAGAAAAGAGATGCATTTTCGGATTCACCGCACATGAAACCATAAGTTAAGGGACACATTGTTTTAAGTCGGAGCAAAATTCTTGTTGTTCAGTGTTATTTACAATTTTGTCATTTCTTTTTCTTTTCCTTCTTCATTGTTTTCTCTTTTTTCATTATAATTGAAGAGTCCACTGCAAAAATGATTTGATGTCACTTTCTTGTCGAAAATGAACCAAGACTGCCAATGCATAGCTTAAAACATATAGAATGTACATAGAGACGTATATGGCATTAACACTGATAGTCATTGTCCAGTAATGATCGGAAAATCACAGTTAAGCTTTGAGCGTCAAGCATTTCAAACTTTCAATTGCTTCTCCTGAAAAATGTATTCCAAATGACATCCATCATTCTTGCAGTGGACTCTTCAATTGTTTACCTACCATTTATTAAAAAAAATACAATTTCATGGTAAGCTTTGTCTTGTAGGTAGCCTCCGTTTGGAGAAAGCTGAATAAATAATAGTACATTATGCAACGAGCCTATAATGGTAGTAATTAAGACGTGAGTATGTTTGTTTATGAAACGAGAGCAAGCGAGTTTCATAATTTTCATACGAGCGTCTTAATTACCATTATAGGCAAGTTTCAAACGACTTTTTATGCTCGACCATATTTCTAACTTGAAATTATTCATAAGTATTCATGTTATGGTTATCTAAGTGAAGAACGGAAGTTTCCTTCTAAATTGTGAGATGTGCTCAAATGAGAAAGTATTGATTTTTTCCGAGGGACAAATGTCATTGGCCTCGATATAATCTAGAGAGTAACTGAACATTAATATTGTTATAACCTGGAAATTGAATTGAAAAACGAGATGACAAATTCAATTTATTTGAATATTATTTACAATTAACGCTAATTATTATAGTAACAGAACTTAACCTTCTGCGACAGTATTGGATTTCCAGCCTAGTGACGTTTCGCTAATTGTCTTTCGATTGCATATCAGAGAATAATCGATACTTGCAGTTTTATAATGGTACAATGGTGATTTCTCATTGGCTGAACAACTGAAGTATAATGAATAGGTGTACTTTAATGAGGTGCGTTAAAGGGCTACTATCAGGTGTATAATTACTACATTTCGGCATGGTCGAGTATAAAAGATCACTCAAAATAATTTAAGTGTTGAGATTGATTTTCGAAGTAGTATTTTCATTTTGACGTAACTGTACCCGTTAATACAATCCCTCGGTGTCAAGTCTGTTGCGACCTTGTCTAACAAGTCTCGTATTATTTCTCACGTTGAGCTCTGCAGGAAATCAGAGATAATACTTTAAAATATAATGTTATCTTCCTTCTTCACGCATCTCACAACTTCACACTTTATGAACACAGCTGCAAATGTCATTCACATGATAATCCCGACATTGAGATCAATCAAGGACACAAAAACGATCTGGAAGCTCCAGGAGTTTACAGCTTCCTCTACAGCCACTCTCAATGCGTGTCAAAAAATAATGTCCAAAGCCTTGGATGGGCAACTCGTGCTCCCAAAGTGCTAAAAAAAACCTTGAAAGAGAGAAAGACAGACGGAGCCAGCCGCAGCAGTTACAAGTTGTTTGTAGTTTCGCTGCAAAAGCCACGGTGCGCTCTGGCGGCTCATGTAGGTGATCGTGATATCTATTCCATGATTTGAATTTCAGAATGACGTATGGTACAATAATTATAGTAATTTTAGACAGACTATGTATGTATGTATTTATTCACACTGCAATGGGTATATACCCGGTGGCAGTGGTAACTAATTACACTCAATAATGACAATAATAAACTTATTAATTAAAAATACAATTAATAATAATACTAATAATTAATACTAATAATAATAATAACAACAACAACAACAGGGAATATACTAAATTAAATGAAACGATCACTTAAAATAACATTTGAAATATTCTAATTTGTATCTTAAAACTAAGATCGAACTAAAACCCACGAGTATATGTTCATATCTGCACAAGTACCTTTCAAATTACACTCATTTCGCTGTCAACTCACTCACTGCACGGGAACTACGACACATTTCACTGATTCTATCCTGATTTCACTAACACTTCAAAAACATTTCACTGTTCAAATTCTTTGCACAGCCACTATAAACTATAAAGCTTCACTGACAGGAACACGTTTCACTTACACAGCACACTTCACTGACACGACATACTTCTTCACTGATACAACACACTTCACTGACACAACATAATTCTTCACTGATACAACACTTCAATAACAACATATCATTTACACCCTTTAACTACTGTGTATATACCTGACTGTACCAGAACACGTAACAAAATTATATTATTTTCTAGCTTTGTAAATTAGTTTAGTACTGGAAACACAAACTGAATACAACCTTTTCAAGATACAAGAAATATAGCTGCAACACTTGTTTAATATTACACTATTTGTTAATATTTCTTATTATATGTCTTATCTGAAACGTAGAACGCTAGAACTTACAAGTCTTTTTACATTAAAGAGTATTTCTCTGTTCTCAGAAAGGTAATAGTCTGTATTCGCAAACAATAACGAATTCAAGGAAGTATTTTTTACATGTCACTGCAGATGAAATAAGCTTACTTCTGAGCTCCTTCTTTACTTTGAGAGCTTTTACACTTCTTTCTTGTATTAAACTCTGCCTCAAGCACGTACAGTATATATGAAAGCAAAGAGTATATTTGGAAATTCTACTTAGGCAACATTACGAACAGTTCGATTCCTGATTTCGCTGGAATCTGAGTGGCGTGCTGTTCTGTAGATTCATCAATTGAAGCTATAAATTTTCAGGATTTTCTATGGGCGTAAGCCAAAAAGATTTTAGAAAAATTTCGATTCATTGTCAATTGTCACTGTTTCTCCAAACGTAGCAGTGAATTCTCCTGTAGGTCTTGAAGTAGAGTCTTATATTTGATAAGAAGGTTTTCTTATCACTCTTCAAGATAGTTTATAGTCAAAGAAAGTGAAGTTGTCTATGTTATACATTTCAAATTTATCCATAAATGTTCTTAGCTAGTCGATTATATGTCGTGCAATTCTATAACTAGCACGCACAACGTGCTAACGATATTTGATATCAGTCTCACCTTTATGATATCCCATTTTTACCTTTAGCTGTTCTAAAGCAGATGCAGACAGTATTTCTTTACTAAAACCTCCACTGTTTATTTGTAACATAAAATTTCATACGTAAGAAAGTGTAATAGAATACAAGCCTTACCTTTTTCTTAATAAAAAAATTCTCTTTTTACTCGAAACTAAAGGGAAATGATCTGGGAATTATATTGTTTTTCACTTAAAACGAGCCGCCACTTACTGCAGACGCGATCGAACTTGTGTCTTGAAAGAACCGCATACAGACACTACAGCTAGTACAGAGTCCGTTCTACCTGCAGTGAGGTTGTGTTGACACTTTGAGAGCACGAGTTGCCCACCCTTGTCCAAAGCTGTAGTATACTTATTAGAATCAGAAAACATGTTGAATGCGTATTTTTTTATCCAATGACGGGCACTTTGCGTCATTCACCCATGCGTCCACTTCTAGATGTAACACGCCGAAATCGTAGATCAGACAACGCTAAACGTCACAAATTCATGACGCAATATAAATACTACCCGCTACACACAAAGTGAAGACGAGGGTGGGGAACATCGGTCGAAGTAACCTAGACAACAGAGGCGGTTTGTGATCGTCACTAGCTTCCGTGTTCATAACAAAGAAAAAACAAGAGAAAGAAGGAATGAATATCTTTTTAGGATTATATTATTTTCATCTGCATTTTTTTTAATTACAATACTTCCATTCCGTGAGATCTCAAAATTAGGGATTGCCTCATAAGTAGCCACTGCCAGATGTGCAAGAACATTGTTAAGGGTGTCCTTCTTTTTGATTTTGATATGTTTAATTTTGAAAAAAAAAAATCATAAATATACGTAGAACCGAACACAGCTGCGATTGCGGCAGCAAATGATCTAAGAAGTGGATATTTAGAGTAGCCAATATTTTTAAACACATCTAATCCGATACAATACCTATGCTTACTTTTCACAAAGGTGTCATTTTGGAGATCAGCAACCTCAAATTGGGTGGAGTTGCGCAACAATAGACCAACCGAGAATATGAAAAACATTGAGACATTTGTACAAATATGTTGGATTATTTAACTCGGGAAAAATCAAGAACGTGATATCTGCATTTTACTGATATTCACTCACTCACTCACTCACTCACTCACTCACTCACTCATTCATTTTTTTATTCATTCGTTCGTTTATTTATTTATTTATGTATTTATTAATTTATTTATGTATTTATTTATTTATTCCTTTATTTATTTATTTATTTATTTAACTATTCATTTATTTATTCATTTATTTATTCATTTATTCATTTATTTATTTATTCATTTATTTTTATTCATTCGTTCGTTTATTTATTCATTTATTTATTTATCTTGTTTATTTCTTTATTGTTTATTTATTTATTTATTCACTTATTTATTTATTTATTTATTTATTTATTTATTCATTCATTCATTCCTTTATTTCTTTATTAATTTTTTATATTTTTATTGTTTTATTTATTTATTTATTTATTTATTTTTATTCATTCGTTTATTTATTTATTTTGTTTATTTCTTTATTGTTTATTTATTTATTTATTCATTCACTCATTCATTCATTCATTCATTCGTTCATTCATTCTTTCATTTATTCATTTATTTATCTATTTTTATATTTTATATTTTTTTTATTGTTTTATTATTTTATTCTTTTATTTATTTATTTATTCATTTATTTATGTATTTAGTTACTTATTCATTTATTTTTATTTATTCGTTCGTTTGTTTATTTATTTTGTTTATTTCTTATTTCTTATTTATTTATTTATTTATTTATTTATTTATTTATTTTTATTGCTAGTAGGTTTGAAATGAATACAAGTTAATACAATGTAAGATAAACTAGCCCACTCCTGAATGAGTAAGACTCGTGCTCAGGAAGGGATTCGAATACAGACAACAAATAATATTAAAATTGAGAGTGAATACAAATTAAAAAGTGTTTAATATGTTTAAAACCAAACTATAAATCCAATACATTTTTTTATTAATTTGGAGAGGATTCGTGGTTAAAATTATATTGGAATAAATTCTGTTAAATGATCTGGGACCTTGACTCATGCTATGATAAAAAGCTACATTCGTTTTACATTTTTGTTCAGACAAACGCAGAGAATTGATATTTTTAGTTCTATATTTATGTATATACCTTTCAAAATTATTCAGATTTTTGTGAAAATATTTTAATAAAATAAAATAATAAATTTGTTCAATGTCGAAAACTTTGAAATGTTTAAACAACAATTCAGTTGGGTAATCTGTGTACTTTATGTGAAGTGTAGCATTGCAGGGGGCAGAAATATTGGCATTATAACGGAGTGAAAAGAAACGACAAGAAGCTTGGAAATTTGGATATGGAGAAGAATCGAAAGTTTGAAGTGGACAGACAGAATAAGAATTGAAGCTGGAGTTGGAAAGAGTGGGTGAAGAAAGAATAATGTGTAGCCGATGAGAAAGATAAAAAAGAATTGGCTGGATCGTTGGTTGAGAAGAAACTGCCTTCTGAAGGATCCACTGGAAGGAATGGTAAACGGGAGAAGAGTTCGGGGCAGAAGAAGATATCAGATGATTGACTCATTGAGATATATGGATCATGCGCGGAGACTGAGAGGAAGGCAGAAAATAGAAAAGAATGGAGAATGGTGGGTTTGCAGTGAAAGACCTTCCCTTGAGCAGAACATTATGAATGAGTGCATTAGATGTATGTTGTCTTCAGAAGCTACAAAATTTACTTCTTTCAACGGCTAGAAATTCTTTCTATCTCTCTTTTTGAATATGAGTCTGGATTTGTCAAATATTTATGAAAATAGAGCAATATTCTTGCTAATTAAACATGTGTAAATTCTTATTGCCCCTTATTTGCATACAACAGATATTTTTAGAAGTATACGAATGTCATTTTTTATTTACGCTTAGCAAATTACAACTGAAGTGAAATTTAACTTATAACTGTGACACAGCTCTTTCTTTTGTCTTGCCATAAATACAGTACCTCTATCGGCAATGCGATTAATATAAATAATATATTGTTTGACTAAACTAAAGTTTTATGCGCCTGATAATATTTTCTTCCCCCTACGAAGTTGAAAGAAGTAGTAAGGCGTTGTAACTCCAGAGTGCGCGACTGTACCACTGCCTGTTATGTGTCGCGGCGATCAACAGACCGGAAGTAACCACAAATGACGCGTTCAGCAGGAATCCTTCTCACCGTTCTCGAACCGCTTTCTGTCTGATTTTATTTTCTTTTGAGATTGATGGGGAAAATCTCTAGTAATAATTAACTGTTCCTTGTATTAAAACATTACGATTAGTGAATTATTTTATTTTCCATCTAGATCTGTATCCTGCAGTACCTCTTCAGTAAATCAACTTTAAATCTCATGTTGAAATTATACCATTACTAATGAGAAACTTTCGCTTTAGGAGAATATCACCTCGGTTTCAGAAAATTTTCTCATACTTGAGAAGTTTAAGATGAGAGGGAAATTGTAGGCATTTGAACAAAAAATGATACACTTTTCAGAATTTATTGGTTTTCATTCGAATCTATAGAAGAAACGTTCAAAAGTAACTGAAGGGAAGTCTTATTTGCGATCCTTAATATACTGTACATGTGTTATGGTAAATACCCATCGTGACTGTATATGCTACAGTGTGGTTATACTGCGTAGGTCTACTTATTACAAACAACTGAATAATATTAGGCCTATATAGCTTATTTTGTACCAAAGTCAGGTGCGATTGTATTGTATTGCATTTATTAACATTCCATGGTATTCATACATGCTTACAGCTAGAATATGGAACAAGTCAAAAAACTTAATACTATTATAAAGTCTTAATTTATAGTCACAGTCTAGATGAAATATATACAGACGAGATTTACAATATAGTCTACTAGAACAACACAAAGTTTTAGTATCAATTACATGAAGTGTTATTGAATGTCATGAATTCACCTACAGAATAGAAGGCGTGAGAAATTAGGTACTTCTTTAATTTGGCCCTAAATAATTTTATGTTTTGAGTTTCATTTTTTATATCGATAGGGACGCTATTAAAACTTTTTACTGCCATATAACGCACTCCTTTTTGATAGCACGATAGACTTGCCGATGGCGTATGAAAGTCATTTTTTGACGTGTATTTATGCTATGAACTGTTGAATTAGTTACAAAGATTTCACGATTACATACGAGGAAGACTATTAATGAAAAGGTATACTGACAAGCCATGGGCATTATTTGTAGTTTTTTAAAATAGTCATACGCGATTCCCTAGATTTGGCACCTACTATTATTTTATTTACTCTTTTTTCTAATAGAAATATACTGTTAATATCTGTGGAATTTATCAACCAACTTGAAAAACAGATTAATTTTTCAGGGATCTTTATTTAACACTGCCTGGAAGGAATGGTAAGCTTCAGAATAAGATTAAAATTTTCGGGATTCGTTATCTAGCGTCTTTCAAGATAAACTGTAAGTTTCTGAAACAGGCTTTCAAGTTCTCTCTATTTTATTCCGTCTTATTACAACTAAAAGTAAACTACAGGCTTTTTTGGACCTATAACGCCGATATTTTTATTTAAAGAGACACAAAATTAATTATAAAATTATAACTGAGTTACCGATTGCAGATGTACTCCACCTCTATTTGTCTTCGGTTTCTACTTGTACTACAGTCTTAAGATCAGATTACGAACAATGCAAGCTCTCATTTTAAGGTCAATGAATGTATATAATTATAGGTACAATTTCATTGTGTAAAGCAGCCGTGGCGAGAACATGACTCGCGAGACATTGTGGCTCGCAGTGATAGCTGTGCATTTCGCTTGCTTCTAACCTCCACCAACCCCCATCCTCTCACTCACTGGAGTCAAACTCTGTTCCATTTGCATTTGTCTCTGACCTGCGAGTGGCATATATCTCTCTCTAAGCCATGAACGAAAGTTCCAAGTAGGATGGGAGGACGCATTTTTTTGCTGTCAATATGATGAGAATATTAAATGTATGATTTCTTCACAAGTATTGCGAGGAAAACGGTTGTATAACATAAAACGGCATTATACTACATGTTACTGATGAAACATTTAAAGGTTAAGTGTTATTGTTATTGTTATCATCACCATCATCATCATCATCATCTCTGTACGTCGACCCTTTTTCAGCAGATGTACGAATAATGCGGTTAGCTCTTCAATTTCAACTCACTGATTTGCTATGTGATGTCAAATGAAAGCTAGATGTAAGGACATGACAAATGTTGAACTTTCAAATCTTTGCCAAAAAATAAATATCCGAAGCTTCGTTCTTTCGTTTGCCCTGTTGAAGCCATGTTCGCCACAACTTACGTTTGTGAAAAATTTTATTATTTTCAACAATTAAAATAGTAAAAACAAATTTAGATCACGACTGACAGACAAATACCTTCGTGATCAACTACGACTGCCAGTAAGTGACATAATTCCTGATTTTGAAATTTTGTCGCAGAGACATTCTGAAGACATTAATTTTAGGTTGTGATATTGTTCATTTATTGTTCATTTCTTTCTTCGTTACTTACTTACTTACTTACAAATGGCTTTTAAGGAACCCGAAGGTTCATTGCCGCCCTCACATAAGCCCGCCAGCGGTCTTTCTTCGTTACACGTACTAAACATTTGTTTGTAGCCTTGTACTGTATAACATTATATTTAAGTGCTTGACGTAAGGAAAATGAAACTCCGTTAATAAGTCAGACAGTTGCTTCACTTCCCCTTTGGGCGTCCGCCTCCCTCCATAGGTGCTATGCACGTTGCAGGTTACACAGTGGCTCGGCGCACGATTACATTTTCGCCACCGCTTGTGTAAACTCAAGAAAATGCATTTTCCTCCTGCATTTTATTGCATTATTTCATGTCTCATGTTTTATCTCTTATCGTTATCACCATTCATTATTTTAGATTCTCAGTCTTTGTAACCACAGTGAATCGAAGCTGCCAATATTAATATATATTTTATACCTTCCATAGGTATAATAGTACATTATGCAACGAGCCTATAATGATAGAAATTAAGAAGCGAGTATGGATGTTTATGAAAGTAGCGCAAGGGAGTTTCATAATTTTCATACGAGCTTCTTAATTACCATTATAGGCGAGTTTCATACGACTTTTTATGCTCGACTATATTTCTAACTTGAAATTATTCAGATGTATACATTTTATTTGTATCTGACAAGATCGGAAGTGACCTTGTTCTAGGTCGTGAATTGTGAGATGTGCGCAGACGCGAAAGTATTGATTTTTTCCGAGGAACAATAATGTCATTCACTTTGTGTAATCCCGTTAAACTTGGTATAACCTTGATTATTGAATTCGACATTGAAAAACGAGATGACAAATTGAATTTATTTGAATATTATTTACAAGTAACGCTAATTATTATAGTAACAGAACATAACCTTCTGCGACAATATTGGATTTCCAGCCTCCGTGACTTTTCGCTAATTCTCTTTCGATTGCATATCCGAGAATAATCGATACTTGCGGTTTTATAACGGTACAAAGCTGACTTGTTATTGGCTGAACACCTGTAAGCTGAGTTGTCATTGGCTGAAAACACCTGTACTTTAATGAGTAGGTGTACTTGAATGGCCTGCATTAAAGGACTGCTAGCAGATGTATAATTACTACATTTCGGCATGGTCGAGCATAAAACTTATTTTAAAATTACAAGCTGTTCAAAGCTAGCAAAATTAATGCCCAATGTACTTTTATAATCCATCGGTATAAGATAAAATCGAGTTGCATTTGTTACATTTCAGTACAAGAAACTATTGAACTTCAGCACTGCAATCAAGAAAGTCCAGAGCCAGCAGCCGGTGACGAGGCGAAGATATGATCCCAGAACCTTCCGTCAGAGTCCCACAGGCAGAGTGTCAATGGTAAATCTCAGCTTAGTTCCTTTTAAATTATTTCTCTGTGGACATTATATCTAGATCACTAAGAGCTAACTATTAACTTACACTACTCTACCACTACTATCGCCGCCACCATCACTAATAGATCGAAATTTAATTTTCATTAATTAATTATTTGAAAAGCTAATTAAAACAGCAATCTTGTTGTTAAAAATTACGTTATAAGTTGGATGTGTGAAATCTGATGAAACAAAGTCTGATTATTTACAAATAAACAAATGAATTACGCTTCAAATTATTGTTGCTATGCAACATTCAGTTTTTTTATTTTCCAGGAAGGTAGCACCACAGTCTAGTATATACAGTCACGAAGCTTGAGTTGCTGAAGATACTAGGAACAATAGACTGTGCCGGTACTATTTCGAATTATCTGTAATGAGGCGTATTGTATTTATTAACATTCCATGGTATTCATACATTGCTTCACAGCTAGAATATGGAACAAGTCAAAAAACTTAATACTGTAATAAAGTATTAATTTATAGTCACAGTCTAGATGAAATATATACACACGAGATTTACAATATAGTCTACTAGTACAACACAAAGTTTTAGTATCAATTTCATGAAGCGTTATTGAATGTCATGAATTCACCTACAGAATGGAAGGCGTGAGAAATTAGGTACTTCTTTAATATGGCCCTAAATAATCTTATGTTTTGAGTTTCATTTTTTATATCGATAGGGAGGCTATTAAAAAAATTTTACTGCCATATAACGCACTCCTTTTTGATAGCACGATAGACTTGCCGATGGAGTATGAAAGTCATTTTTTGACGTGTATTTATGCTATGAACTGTTGAATTAATTACAAAGTTTTCACGATTACATACGAAGAAGATTATTAATGAAAAAATATCTGATAAACAATGGGCATTATTTGTAGTTTTTTAAAATAGTCCTACACGATTCCCTAGTTTTGGAACCTACTATTATTCTAATTACTCTCTTTTGTAATAGAAATATACTGTTACTATCTGTGGAATTTCCCCAGAATATATATTCCAAAACTCATTACCGAGTGGAAGTATGCAAAGTATATTGTTTTTAAGATATTGGTATTTACTATCTTTGGCATAGATCTAATAGCAAAACAAGCTGAATTTAGTTTGGGGGTAATTTCTTGAATATGAATTTTCCAATTTAACACATTATCGATTTTTAAGCCAAGAAATGTGGTTGTTGTTGTTGTTGTTTCTATTAGGGATCTATTGTTAATTATTGAGCTAGAAATGTGCGAGATTGGATTTGGACAGGATTTAAATTGAATTATGTTAGTTTTGTTACAATTTAATACTAATTTATTGACTGAGAACCAGTCACATATTTTGAAGAGAATTTCCTCTGTTGAAGATTGGAATGTGTTGGAGTTATTGGCTGTAATTACTATACTTGTGTCATCTGCAAATAATATGGGATCACCTACATCTTTTATTAGGGGGCAAGCTCATTTATAAACACTAGAAAAAGTAGGGGACTTAATATTGTTCAAGGCTATCTTTCATAATGGACACACTACTGCACTCTAAATGTACGGTATACAGCTGCACTAAACACGAAACGTACACGAGCAAGAGGTCTGATCACTGCGATGGCCCAGCAGTTACTACGCATACGACTTTCTGCTGACGCTGGTCTAGTCCTGGCTGACTTAGTCTGTGATCCTGTGATCCTACTGGTTAGCATCTATCTATGGCTGCATATTCCCTACGTATTGAGTTTAGTGACTGTATATACACCAGACTGTGATTACACCATAATTATTATTTGAAGAAAATATTTGGAAGTAATTGATATTGCAATATTCCTATTCATTTTTGAGTAGTATAATTCCTTCCCGAACATCTTGTTTTCATTTTACTTGTGGTCACTTAAACAAGGTGAAATATAAACTTACAAGTCTGAGGAATAACTTCAGTTATATTTTAGCTTCAACACATGTGTTAATGCAATACTGCTATTGGGTAGTAAGAATAAAGCGTAAGTACTTTCTCAAGATTTATACTTATGAGTATGAGCATTTCCTGTGATTATATTACTCGTAACCACTAGAACATACTCATTTTCGTAAGAATAAAGACATTCTACCTAACGCGAATATATACTCAGCTCTACAGCCTTCTTGATCGTTTAAAAGTTAGTATGTACTCGTGTTACCTATCCTCTTTGACCACATTGCACCGTGATGCTCAGTTTTTTTATAGACTTTCACACGCTATCTGCATGTTGTAGTGGTTTATGTTTTGCTTTTTGTAAATTTTAATAATGGATAAATAAATTAATTAATTAATTAAAATTAATTGATTAAATAAAATAAATAAATACATAATTAAATTAAAGAAATAGATGTATTAAATAAATTAATTAAATAAGTATATAAGTAATTAAATAAATAAATAAATAAATAAAATTAATTTATTACATAAATGGATAAATAAATAAGTAAATAAATATGAAAGAGAGAGTGAATCACATAAGTGACGTTAATAAAGCAGGAAACAAGAAAATACTACTTGGGAAATCGTCATTACGGGATGTTGGATAGAGATTACAATCCATTTCTAGAATTCCCGATATGCTAATTGTATTTTTTATTATGGAGCAGTTATATATAATTTTAAAGTTATAAGTAATTGCATTTTGCAATTCAAATTTTACAAAATAAACTGTAATTGTTAATTATATTTAACAATACAATCTAACCTTATAATTTGATAGTCATTCATATTCCTATAGGTTATGTTTTTTATGAACAACAAATACGTGTTTAACCAATTTCACATTCACTTTTGTGAAGCGTTAAAGGGTTCTGAAGTTTACGTCTTTTTCTATATTTTTCCACGAGGTACTACACCGTTCATAAATTCTATCATTTCTTTTTAATTTAACTTTAAACTGAACATAAATCAACAAATATTCAGAATTGAGCCTGCTACAAACCATACTCAGAATAACATGACAACGAACTTATAAATATGAAAATATACTAGCTTTTATTCTTATCAAGCACGAGTATATATTCTGTACAAGACGGACACTTGAGAATATTCTACTATGCTTCCATGTTATGAGTATGTAATCAGAAATGAGTAGGTACTCAAATGTTTTTATTCTTACTAAGAAGAGTATTTACTAAAAACAGTCTAGTGTATACTATATGCTCATGTTTATTCTTACCGCCGAATGTCTCTTTTATTTATCGTAATGCGTCAGAAAAGTGTGAATGTAATAAGAATTGCATTCTTCTCTTTTGCAGGTATGGAACTGAGAAATTCCGGAATGGCATTTCAACGCTGGACATGAAACTGTAAATGATATTTCTATACTGCATTTACGATCTTCTCTTTTTTTGTGCAAACACTTAATGAAGAATATTCACTCACCTACTTGACAAGTGGGTAGAAATAGTTCCACGTAAATCTTCTACTCTCTTCTGAGGCATCATTATTTGTTATAAAATTGAAACAGACATCAAGATGTTAATACTACAACTACCAACTCCATAATAGGAATCCAACATTTTGATTGATGTAACAGAAGAACACTAATAGGTTCACGTTCAAAATTTCGTCCGTACGTATGACAAGTGTTATCAGTCAAGACCACATTCACTATACAATTATCGTAAAATGGAAGAGAAGCAGTTTCTTTATTCCACACATGTTTTTGAAGTTACGTCATACCTATGACATTTGTATTTTACATATAGATCCTGAAGTATTTTCGTGACATGCCGTCAAGAGTTCTTTGCTTAAAAAAATGTTGCCTCACACAGCTAGCGACACTTGTCTGTTTATTAATGTACCTCTGTAACAAATCAACATGACAGACTCCGTAATACCACGACCAAAATTCAAACATTGGCATCTTTAAAAGTTTTTTGTTACCAACAGAAAGTATTCCTTTGAATTTTCATATTAATCTTGGAATTTAAAAAATGTGACAAGACAGAAAGTGAGACTGTAGATCATTAAGTAATGTTTCATAGCCTGTGTATTATATTGTCACTTATCAATGTGCTAATGAAATTCTGAATTCTTGTGCAAATGAAACATTCATAATTGCAGATTTTCTTCCCAAAGGATTTAACGGATAATAAACAATAAATGATTGTATCCTGAAGCTAGTAGAAACCTAAATTGCTTTAACATGAGAAGGAAAGATTTACTGTTGTTATGGAAGGAAAATAAAATTATATATACTTTGAAACGAAAACGTAATAATTTTAGTAGGAAAGTGCAAAATAGTATCGGCAATGAAGATGAAATGCGATGAATAATAGCATATTAGTGAGTGAAAATGGATGACAAAACAGAATAATTATATTTATTAAAGTAACAGTTCAAGGGAAGTGATTTTAATTCTATTCTGAAAGTAAGTTGATGAATGAAGTATCACTGAAAGACAAAATATTGACATTATGCTTCATTACGTCTCATTTCAAAATGTAAGTGATTTATTTTTCGATATCATTCAACAGAATAAGATATGAAGATTAAATTAGCGACACTCGTGGCTTGCAAAAGTGAAAATACTTTCATGTGATAACTACACAAAAATGAATGAGAAAAAAAATGAAAACAAAAGAAAGTTTATTTTGGGATTTTATGACTTTTATTTGTTTATGAAGTGTCTGTGTTAAGAGATAAACATTTCTGAATAGTTTTTAGGAGTAAAAGGTGTAGTGAATTTAACGAACATACGCTGGTAGTAACCAAAATTAAAATATAAAATGGATTATATATTTGGAATAACCTTGGAAGAAATTATAGAGAAAATGTAATTCATAGTTCATAAATTTGGAAGTGTTGTCGTGTGAAATCATACCATTATAACTTTTGAAGAATTGTATATTTTTTTTAAACAACACATTCTTTGAAAAGATAACTCCTACAATTTGCAATACATATTATGTTCTGTTTTTATATTTTGAAAACATGTCACAAAATTAATTTTCTGTGATAATATGTGAAACGTAAATCTATTACTAAAGCAGTTAGTAGATAATGAATCGAAAATTATAGATGTGAAATTACGGTAATGTGTACTCGTATTTTCGTCGTTTAAAATAAATCTATGTTACATATTCTGTCTCGTTCAAAGCTGAAATTAAGCGAAACTTAATAATTTGTGGACAAATTTAAAATTCGTGTGACATATTTGCGAATTTAAAAAGAGAAGATCAACACGCGAGTGTTTTCGACAGAGTACGACAACGGAATAAGAAAGGTGTTTATTCCTTTCCTGAAGACAAGGACTGTGCACAGTTCGGGTTGCTAGGAGACATGACCGTGGCCAGCATGCTGCTACTGCCCGACGAGACGTACGAAGAAGGCGCCAGGAACGCTCAAGAAATGCTGGCGGTGCTGACACTCTACGATGACTTCCTAGCCCGCCACAGGATTCGACCCGAGTTCTTCTGCAAGTACCGTGAGAAAGTCGCCCTCCAGAGGTCGCTACGAACCCTGCACTCCCTCCAGGGAACCGTGACCCGGAAGTGCAGACGACATGCGGGGGCCACCTCAGAACATCGCTTCACCGGTGAGTACAAAACATTTGGTAGCTTGTTTCAGGTCTTCAGCAGTTCACCCAGAGACCTACTACCGTAACCACTACTGAAAGTGGGGGAAGAAAAAAGCTTCCTCGTTATTTCATGTTAAGATGTTTTAGAACAGAGTCTATATCAGGGATGTCGAACAGCGCTCTCGAGCTATGAAACTGAAGAGCCTTCACTACCCCTTACCGTGCAACGGTTGAACACAGGTAGCAGGCAGTCCGGCCGAATGATGGTAAACAAAAGCGAAACTGCGGCGGCTGGTACTTTGATAACTTTTATACACGGACATCATTTTATTTTTACTAACATTTCTAATATTAACCTGGCCATACCCCCTTCCACGACTGGAGTTCAATGATACTGGCGTAAAATACAACAAATAATTTTACTAGGTATAGGAGGGAAGAAAAGTAGTTAATCCATTTACGTAAACTAGGAAATATCGCGATTTTTAGTTCGATAATTTGCATTAGGTTTTTATTTCAGCAAAATACAGTACCGCATTAACAATAAGTGTTTTTTACTCAAGCGACTGAGCTATTCATTCGTACGTAATCATAATGCAGTGTATATTATACTGTCTACAGCACATTAGCATACAATATAGACAATGAAGTTAAATTGAAAAATAATCATAAAATGGATATTTAAATACATTTTTTTAAAATAGTGGCCGTTCATTTCGATACAGGCTTCAGTTCTTTTGTGCATATTATCGCACTATAGACTATTGTACTTAATTCCAATTACCGGTTTCGTCCTTTCTACCACTAACTCATGTTGAAATAATTCTGTACCTATACTCTATAACGGTACCTTACGTACTGTAAATTCAATCTTCACTTCTGCCCGATCAGAAAATATAAAATTACTCAAACATGCTACCTACTGTCCGTCCAAGTGGTTTTCTAGCAGGTTCGTAGTAAGAGGGGAAATCACGTGACAGTTAATTAGTTAACGAGACCCTTTTATTTAAGTTATTTTATACAGTTTTATAATATTACATAGACGTCCAATTCCTAACAGAAATTAATGTTTTCAGAAAAGAGCTAAGACAGCCCAGCCACTAAACTTTACAGAGGGGCGAGCAGAAGTCGGGGGGGGGGGGAAACCAGGATGCGACGTAGGCAAACGGACGACAGTACCTGTACGAAAATATGATTCAAAATTGAAAGCTTTTTGGTCACTGAAAAATGAGAACATATTTCTGAAACGTACTGTACTCACTGACTCAGTATACGCGGCTTTCGTTCTGTGTGGAGGACGCTTGGAGTGTACTAGTAGAAGGGGTGGGAGTGAAGTACGTTCAAAAACTCAGGTACAATAAAAATTGAAGTAAAAATAAAATGATGTCCCTGTACATCTTACCAATTGATTAGGAGCTCAGTTTACATTTGCACTTGACGAACTCTGATAAACAAAGAATGTAGCCTACATGAGGACGAATTACGATGATGATGATGATGATGATGATGATAATAATAATAATAATAATGATAATAATAATAATAACAACAACAGAGCTTTATCTACTGGGTCATTCCATGAATGTTGTTCGTTAGTGACGGAAATAAATCATAATAATAATGTTGTTAATATCATGTTTAAAATATCAAATTTGTGTGTGTGTGTTGTAGCAGTGCAACTTCAAGTTCAGAAACGTAAACTGTTTTGAGGTATAAAATTAATTACTTTTAGCGTGACTTGAAATTTGTTCATAGTTTTTGTTACAGATTCAAAAATATCTCCTCCTCGAATTCGATCCTTTAGTGAAATGACATCTACAAGATCTCCATGAACATTGAAATCTGAATCGACGCCCCTTATGAATATACTGTAGCTAGCTGCGCCGGATCTTTGCGGTCGTACTTTCATCAAGAGCTATAGTGAGTAATAAGTGAAAGTTTTCATTCTTGCTATCAGTTGTTCCTCCAAGTTATCTCCCATTTATGATACGCGCTCTGCAACAATATTACGAGATAAACATATAGATTTAAAATCATTAACGTATTCCGGATATATCCCTTCTGCAGCAGCTATGAGACAGCCTTTCACAAATTCTCCGTCAGTAAATAGCTTTGAAGCCGTTGCAATAATTTCACAAATTTTTAGCTAGCACGAACCAAGCTTATTCTACTAACACCCGATGATGATGGAAGGTTTTCTGAATTCAATGTTGATTTTAATTCTTCTACAGCCTTTTCACGAGTGAAACCGGATAACTTTTCTGGTCCATAAGCTTCAGCATGACGTGTAGAATTAAAATGCCTTTTAATATTATCATGGCTAATGTATCCAAGTTCTTTTCGACATATTAAGCAATGTGCCTTTCCGTCCTTTAAGATAAATAAATATTTATCTGTCCACTCACTATTGAATCGTCGTTCCACATCCATACCAGCCGCCAGAGTTGATAAACACATTGCGTACAGAACACTGCTACAGCGAGCTGACTGACTGTCGTTTCAGCTCAGCTACGGTAGGAAACAGTATTAATCGTTTCATAGTTTGAGAGCGCTGTTCGACATCCCTGGCCTATAGCAATGGCGGGCATTCCTGCGGCATTGCCGCAGTGACGTCAGACCTCAGCGAAGCATCAAACTTACCCCCTACCTTCCCCTTCCCCCACTCCATGAAAATACTGCGCTTGTACGTGGCGGATTATACTGGACTGCTGTACTTCGGAGTTTCATTAGTGATACAATGTCTTTCGCCGAATCACATGAATCGAGAGGATATCACACTTACAAGAAAGGCGGTTCTTTCATTTCTCATGTTTAGGATCAGTTACAAATATTCAGGACGCGAACTTAAATATGTACATTCTTAAAACAGATCACCTGTTATACGACTTCAGAGAACATAAATTCAGTGATTTTCAAAGGATGGAGAAAGATTTCAATATTTTTGCCACTCTTTTTCATGTTTAAATTGAAAATGTTATCCCAGAATTGCAGTTAGAGGTACTGGATTTGCAGAATGATGGCTTCTTGAAAGCAGAATGTGAAGGTCTACTGAGGGCTGAAATTTTTTAAAAGATGTCCAGTACTACATATCCACTGCTTAGACAGTTTGCTTCAAAAATAATGAGTACCGCCATTTCCCATAACTATGGTCCTGGAACATAATTAACCTATTGTCCACGATACCACTATTCAAATTTTGTACTCCATAACGTAGTACCTCGTTTATCTATATTCTTGCTGTACTGTACTTTGAATTCAAGTCACTGCAGCTATCTACGAACGGTCTATGTTACTTCTACAATGATCTTTGAATGGTTGTATCGTGGACCATGGTTGTGTTCCAGGACCATAGTTATGGGAAATGACGGTATGTATTCATCAACCTACCAATGCGAACAGCTGTTTTCTAAAATGAAATTTATGAAGTCCAGCCACAGATCCCGCTTAAGCGATGCTCATCTCCTTGCGCTACTGAAAATAGCATGCACAGATATAAATCCCAATTTCGAAGAAATTGCTTTGAAAAATGATTAATTAAAAATGACGTGAATGGACTATTCTAATTACATATGGTAGGTAGGAGTGTAGTGGCGCAACTGTCTGTAAATCCGTCACTGCACTGTCGAGTGCAACCCCTCCCACAGTATGTAGGTGCCAATTAAATTCTGTCTTGTGGGTTGCGTTCATTTTGCCCACCACTGGTCTACAGAGATCATCAGTAACAACATATTAACTCAAAGTTTATACCGACTAAGATGTCATCACCAGAGACCTTCAGAATATGAAGAAAATTTTTCAAAAATACTCGATATATAAGGAGTGATCAAGAAAGTCTGAGGCTTAACTTTTTTCACAGATGTTTATTACTTACTAGGGTTTGGATGTTGATGAAAAGTAATCTTCTTATTTTTCACATTAAGACGATGCTTATTAATATAGAAATCCTTTCTATGTTTATATCAACGTAAAAAAACAATTTCTTATGTTGAATATTTTTTTTTTTTACTTTTTGAACCAGTAGGTCATTTTTATATTTTTCGGCATTTTTCGGTCATTTTTAATATCTACTTTGAAGAACTTTTAGATCATTTGGAAGGTATTTACCGATAGGTCTGTTACATCATTTTGTAAGCAAATAGGTCAGTAGTAATTAAATACTGAATAAGTGAATAACAGGGAAGTTTGAGTTTTATACTTTGGAACAGACTCTAAAGTGCATCCCTCATTTCACTGAAGGCTTTAATTCACAAACGGAAGCAATATAAAAAGCTTGACAGCAGCTTAGTTTAAGTGAGGGCTTTGACCGCTACTGTTCTTTTGTCGGTATGAGGGTGTCTTTAGAATTTATGTTTGGAAGGTGGGAAACTTTCACCATGTCCTGGATAGGACGTTGTGTCCTCAACATGGTTCGAAAGGGATGTCTACTGTACTAGACAGTATTTTTAACACAAAGATAGCAAGAATTCACTCTGTGCCCAGAATTTGTTTTGTCATTCACACTCCCTCATCTGGAAGATCTGGTAACTAAAGTGAAGTGCGGAAGGAGGAGAAGGAGAATGAAGGCACTGACATGGACCACCACTTATTGAAACACAGTGTAAACCCTCATTAAAATCTATAGTTTCCCTTAAAACCTTCATTTTGTTGCATGTTATTTTCCTTTATCTTAGTCAAATTCCGAGATTTGCAGGGCAGTCATTGAAACAAGGTGACTAATTTTTAAGAAGTTGTGGTGTAAGTACTTTGAATAATATTTAAATGTCATTTTGTTTTAATTTTACGTCATTTTTCCATTAGTTTAAGGGCATTTTAATGATCATTTTAAGTAGATTTTTAGGTCATCAACATCCGTTCCCTATTTATTAATATACTCAAATGTTAAATGATGTTTTTCAAAGTAGTCCCCTTCTACTTGAATGCATTTGTTATAGCGTTTCTTTCAGTCCTCGAACACATGACGGAGGCCATTCTTTGTCAGGTCCTTGAGAATTGCCTCATATTACTGTTTCAGAGTTCTCAAATCGAATGCCCCGGAACTTTGTCTTTGCGAGATCGGGGCTGTAGGACGCCTTTTGGTGCACAGGTTGAATTTAGCAAGAAATTGCATGACTTGATTCACGGTGTGAGGTCGTGCTTCCTCAGTTTCGCCAATACTGACGTGTAGTATGTTTCTGTAACTGTATTGTCAGGAGAAACTGCATGCTGGTAAATCATGCCCTTACAGTCAAGAAACCTCATCACTATCGCCTTTCCTGCAGATGGAACAATTTTCGCCTTTTTTTTTTTTTTTTTTGGTGTTGCCGAACCTGGCGATTTCCACACTCTACTATAATCCCTTCTTCTCAGTTTGGCTTCTAGTTTTAAAAGGGCTTAAGTGCGGCTATTTTTGGAAATAATCAAGAAAATTGCTAAATGAGCAACATTACTTATTTCAGAAGAAATATAAACAAATAATATCCAGGAAAAACCTCTTAATTAAAAGAACTCTATAATTGACACGAATTTTAATCTTTCTACTGCTCTCCTGAAAAGTATTACATTTTTACTTAAGACATTTTTCCTCCCGGCCAAAGATTTAGATATGTTCGCTGTATGGACTCTCGTTAAGGTAAATTGCAATGTATATGTAGACCAGCGGTCACCAAAGCGGATGTCGTGATTACATCGTGTAATCACAGACATTCAAGAGGGTACGAGGAGTTTCCTGTACATTGCTGTGTGTTTCATTCACGTACTGAAGGCAAGCAGTAGCAGTATCATGTCGCTCTACAAACTCTGCCTCTACAAGCAGTAAGAGGTGGTTTCGTAAAGAATGAGAAGGAGAACTTCTTTGTTGTTCTGTCGGGCAAAATGTAATATGTTTACTTTTCTCAACGGTTCAATTAAGAGTATATAGAAACATTAATTGCCACGCTGAATAATGTATTATTATTATTATTATTATTATTATTATTATTATTATTATTATTATTATTATTATTATCATAGCCAGGAAGAGAAAGATGACATAAATAAATGTAAGGAAGTCAGCTACCTAATGGGGTTTGAAATATCTCGTGCTCTAAAGCCTTTTAATAGAACAGAATTTTTCAAAAGAGTAATGATTAAAACAGCTTAAATAACTTGTCCATAAGAAGTTTCTAATTTTGAAAAAACTACGAATTTCTCGACCAAGTACCGAGAGAAGAATTTAGAAAATTCTGATTATATTCAAGAGGAAGGTTAAAAGAGAAGCAAGAAAAATCGTATATTATTCACTGGCTCCTGATGACAGCATTGACATTACTGATACAGCAAAGCTTGAGATTTTTATCCGCGGGATTGATCAAGATGTTAGTACAGGAACCACCACTGGTTATAGTTTTCATGCCAAGTACCTTTCCTTCGTCACCTTAATTCATAGGCTGTATGTCGCATGTAATCACTGCAGTTCGAGTTTTGGTCACCGCTGGTGTAGACCAACTAAAAAGAAACATGCGTCTTCTATTCATGTATCATTGTGTTCAACTTCCGAGCTGTACTGTTAAGGCCCATTCACAATGAAAATTAAACACAACCGTAACATAAACACAGAAGTTTGCGCCCAGGCTACCAAATGGGATCATTCACAATGATTCACATTAACATTACTGTAAGACGTTAACATGAAAGTTTGCTAACTCCAAACTTTCATGCTTATGCTTACGTGATTTGCAAACAGAACACAATCGTGGAGCGCTGAAGTATATGACAGAATACGAGGAAATGGCGTCGCTGTTATGTTTCCATGGTTACCAAGTACGTTTGCTGTTATGTTTATGTTCCCATCGTGAATGATGGTATGACTTCTTGATTTTACCGTAACGTTTAAGGCTGGTTCACAATAAACCGGAAACGAGAATCGGAACGAAAACGAAAACGGTAAAATTGTTAAAATGTGTACATTTAAATGTGAGCATTCACAATTAACGAAAAGCTTGCCGGAGCCCGGGATCGAGAACGGAGAGTTGGCCAAGTTTCAACTTTGGCGTTCACGTTTCCGATAACAGCCCACTAGATTCATACTATTGCCTTCTAAAAGCTATTTTGTCGTATATTTTGTAGAAAGAACACCGTGACATAACCTATGCATTATTTTGTTCTGTGCTGTGCATCATGGAGCAAGTTTTATTTGATGAGATTCTAATTTTGAGTGTTGAGGAAAATCCTCACGTTTACGATAAGCGGCGCGCCTCGTATAAAGATGAGAAAATGGAGGAGTATACGTGGATTTCAATAGCTGCATCTTTGAACATCGATCGGAAGCGAATCATATTTTATTACTGTATTGGTTGTATTACACACTACATATTCATGCTTCAATTCAATAACTACTGTTGTGTTTATTTTGTTCTGTTACAAATGTTTCATCTCTAATTATTTTACGTTATGGTAGACTTAAAATAGGTTGTGATAATAAAGATGCATGGGCATATTTATAGTACCGTACCTAATGAAATGTTTCAGTTGTAATTTCGAAGTTGGTTAACCTGTTTTTATGTTGGCTGCCTTGTACTCATGAGAGGATGCCATTGGTCAATTATACACAAATAACATCAGAATGCGTAATATCGACTTTACATATCGTTATTGACATGCATATCGATATGCATAGTCGTCTGCGTTCTCGGTTTATTGTGAATAAAAAATTTTCATATTCACGTCCTCTGTTTCTCGTTTTCATTCTGGTTGTCGTTCCCGGCTTATTGTGAACCAGCCTTTACATTCTTAAGTTAACGCTTATGTTATGTTTAATTTTCATTGTGAATGAGCCTTTATCCTTCGTAATTGACAGTATCTCACACAACTAGTACAGCTAGAAGCTTACCTGCTCACAATATGCTTCATTTTGAAAACGATTCCCAGGCTTCTGTCTACAACTCTTCCGGTACTGATAGCAAGGAACTGCTAATTGGAAGTGTGAAGAACTGCTATGATCTGGTTATATTCCGGCCTAATGACGTAACGACCTGTCAAAGCACTCATTAAAACAGTCGCATGCATCGACACAATACAGCAATTAGAGTGAATTAAAGAACACAGATGCCGAGGTTAAGCCAACAGGTTAATGTGTGCTCCAGTTACGGCAGAGTGTGTATTGTTCTGCGGGTCACAGGTTGCGTTCCTTGTAACAATTTTATCTGCAGTGGGAATCCCTTGTGTAGTGTAGAAAAGCCGACTTTCTCAGAAAAATGTAATCATCTCCAGCGTAAACAAACGAAGTAGATAATTATCACATTGGGTAGTAAGAATAAAAATGAAGTACTTTCTCAAGGTTTGTATTTATGAGTATGAGCACTTTCTATCACTATGTACTCGTAACCACTAGAACATACTCATTTCCGTAAGAATAAAAATATTCTACCTAACGCGATATATAATCATCTCAACAGCCTTCTTGATCATTTAGAACAGCTGTGGCGAGAACGTGACTCGCGAGACATTGTGGCTCGCAGTGATAGATGTGCATTTCGCTTGCTTCTAACCTCCGCCAACCCCCACCCTCTCACTCACTGGAGTCAAACTCCGTTCCATTTGTATTTGTGTCTGACCTGCAAGTGGCATATGTCTCTCTGGAAACCATGTACGAAAGTTCCAAGTAGGATGGGAGGACGCATTTTTTTTTTTTTTTTTTGCTGTCAATATGATGAGAATATTAAATGTATGATTTGTTCACAAGTATTACGAGGAAAACGGTTGTATAACATAAAACGGCATTATACTACATGTTACTGATGAAACATTAAAAGGTTAAGTGTTATCATCATCATCATCAGCAGCAGCAGCAGCAGCAGCATCATCATCTCTGTACGTCGACCCTTTTTCAGCAGATGTACGAATAATGCGGTTAGCTCTTCAATTTCAACTCACTGATTTGCTATGTGATGTCAAATGAAAGCTAGATGTAAGGACATGACAAATGTTGAACTTTCAAATCTTTGCCAAAAAATAAATATCCGAAGCTTCGTTCTTTCGCTTGCTCTGTTGAAGCCATGTTCGCTACAACTTACGTTTGTGAAAAATTATTTTCAACAATTAAAATAGTACAAACGAAATTTAGATCACGACTGACAGACAAATACCTTCGTGATCAACTACGACTGGCAGTAAGTGACATAATTCCTGATTTTGAAACTCTGTCGCAGAGACATTCTGAAGACAGTTAATTTTAGGTTGTGACATTGTTCATTTATTGTTCATTTCTTTCTTCGTTACACGTACTAAACATTAGTTTGTAGCCTTGTACTGTATAAAATTATATTTAAGTGCTTGACGTAAGGAAAATTAAAATCCGTTAATAAGTCAGACAGTTGCTTCACTTCCCCTTCGGGTGTCCGCCTCCCTCCATAGGTGCTATGCACGTTGCAGGTTACACAGTGGCTCGGCGCACGATTACATTTTCGCCACCGCTGATTTAAAAGTTAGTATATACTCGTGTATTCATCTTCTTTGACCACATTGCACCGTGATGCTCGATTTTTTTAAATAGCTTTTCACTGCTTTCATGAAAACCCCTTTTTTCCTCAAATGTTTCACCTTTTAATAGTTTCGCTTGTATTACTCTGTCTTTTCGCAGAAATTATGAAGATTCCCAAAATCATTTGACGACACACCTCTTGCTGAACACCACTTCGAAGCGGAGAATATGTCCATGTATTTTCACGACTTACTTTTGGATTTTAAGTTACATTTACGACTAGTAGATTTTTTTGATAACAAGCCTGCCATGTAGCATCCTGCAGTAACTTTGTTTGCCCACTGTAAAATATTTCGAAGAGATCTTCCTGTTCATCAGCAGTGAAATTGGAGAAACATTCCTTCTGGCAACAGAGGTAATGGTTGTAAGAACTTACCTTCAACAATAGCACCTTTCGAAGTTAGATACGTAGCATTATCATGTTGTTTATTCATTTTTCTGTATTCTCGTTTTGAGTTGATTTCATGTCGTCTCTCCTCTTGTTTCGTTTATGTTCATTTCTTTTTATTTTGAAACAATTCAGATCGCACAGGTCACAACTGCTACACACAACACAATTATACAGCTTGCAGTGCCTGCCTCAAGCTGACAGCGTTAATGTTTGCTGCATTCCACAACTACGCAAGTGTGCATGGGTTCATTCAATTAGCTACCCTGCCCTCTGTTTACAACAGAGATCTCCAAAAAGTGTATAGTCATTCGTGCTCTCGATGCTACCCGCCGAACACAGTGTGCTGTAAGGCTAGAGAAGGGGGAGAGACTCGTACCTCAATAGATGGGAGCGATCAGTGGGGGATCGCGGCAACGGTCTGCTTATGTTTACAAATAATATCAAAAGAATAAGGAATATCATACGTTTGTATATTATTTTGACATACTATGAAGCTGGAGCCCCGTCTGTTGCTATGGACACAAGCCATTGCAAATTCAACCTCTTCTGTTCTATGGTGCCTTTCAGTGTCTGGAAAAGATCTTCTCCGGTTGTATTTTGTAATTACATCTAGAAGACATTCAGACACAGTAAAATGTTCATTAACTCCTCGGATGAAAATGGCTAGGTGAGCTTTGTCATTTCTATCTGTGCTTCGTCCAATGCAAGTGAGTAAGCTACAAACTGGTTAACTATGATTTCGACTTCAGATTTAATTACATTTGCAATCTTGAAATTCCTTCTCTGAACTGTAATTGGAAACAATTTAATTTTCTTAAACTTTGACTTTGTTCTGGACACAGTATTTTAGTAACGTCCTGTATGCACGATTTTACAAATGATACTTCTGTAAAAGGCTTCATTGATTTCCCAATATTCCAAGCTAGAACATAGCTAGCAAGAAGCTTTTTCTGTTTAAGACTGAGGACACGTGTGTGATTTGTGTTTGTATTTTCTTGTTTCATATTTATCAAAATATTTGTGGGCCTACGCATTTCACCCAAAATGAAACGAAAAACATATGTTTGTCATGCGGAACTAAGTGTAAACGTATTGTAATATACTGATTATTATATACAGGGACATCATTTTATTTTTACTTCAATTTTTATTGTAAATGCGTTTCTAAATGTACTTGACTCGCACCCCTTTCACTAATGTCCTTGCTAACATCAGTCACACAAACTTATGGCCGCTGTTGCTAGCAGTGAAGTAAACAGTAGAGTACAGTGTGTTTCAGAAATATGTTGTATTTTCTTAGAAGAAAGAGCTTATATTATTGAAGTTTATTTTCACACAGGTATGGTGTGTAGCATAACTGAATTTTTCTGTGTGGTCTGAGCACAAGTGAAGATTAGAGTACGGTACCCTATAATATGGTACGGTACTTAACAGCATTATTTAAACAAGAGTTTTGTTTTACTGTTTATAGGTATGAAGGACGATGATGGAAACTGGAATTACAATATAACCGAATGTAAACAACAGTTTTTTTTTCACAATTTCCTGATTATATAATTACGGAATATTTTAGTAGAAATGTAATTAATCTGGTAGATAAATTTAGAGCAATAGAGTGTACAGAAAGGAAGAAAAGTGTAATATGGTCAACAAAGGTGACAGAAGATGCTGTAGAAGATGCTAGAGAAAGGATGCAGCGAGGTCGTAATAAGTCGGTCAAGAAGTTAACTGTAGAAATTGGGGTTTCTTACGGAAGTGCTCACAAAATTCTCAGGAATAAATTAGGTTAGTAATATGCTGAATAAAGTAGACATTACGTAATGAATATAACCGCCTGAAGACTTGAGTTTGTGAAAAAAAATCGTTACCGGTACTATTCCACTGTTTTTTGATAAAATACTGTAAAAGTAATTATCAAACTGAAAATCGTAATATTCTATTTCTCAGTAACATAAATGGATACACTACTTTTCTCTCCTCCTATAGCTAGTAGAATGATTTGTTTACATATTGCACTAGTAATTACAAACTCCTGTAATGAAAGGGGGGTAACAGTGTTTCCGAGTATAGCCAGGTTAATGTTAAAAATGTTGGTAAAAATAAAGTGATGTCCCTGTATAACCAACAGTTATACAGATAGCCCCAAAATAAATTATTTTCACATGTCCAACATGCCTGTAGTTGTATGATATTCTTTGTGAAGAATCGAGTAGTGTCGTCGCATGTTGAATTTTAACACACCGTTAAAAATTTTCGAACAAATTAGGTATTTCACATTCTCCCCACTAACACAAAAAATTTCTCTTCCTATTCATCCTTGAATGTACTACGTCCATGATTAGAAGACATTGTGAAACGGTGGAACACTCCGACCAACACAATGATAATGGCAGTCCGCCACTGCTCTTCGTTTGCGCATAAACATTGAGTACAGTACAGGTGGAGATGGGTGAGGCGGAGCGCGCCCATTACGTACTGGCTTCAGTTCCGTTCAGGGGCTTACTCGCGAGTAGGCTTTTGGAGACGTCTGGTTTACAAGATATAGAAACGAAACTTCATAAGCAAGTACATTTTAACACGGAGAATCGGATTAAACATTCTCCCGAAAAAGAGCCTATAGACCCATGGGCCCCTTTTCCGGCTACAGCCTCAATTACTATAAAACATAAAATATAGTTTTGTATAAAAACTGGTGAGTGATGTGCCGTTTTTAATGCCATTTCTGGCTTCAGAACGCAAAAATACATAAAGAAAAGGTAAAACCTTTTAAAAAGTTTTTTTTTTGTCGCAGATCCAGTGGCGGTGCGTCAATAAGAGCACAAGAGCACGTGAACACCTTGTTTCCATTAATGCACGACTAGTTTTATTATTTGATACCGTATTGATGTAGTGGGGATGTATAATATCATAATAGAGTATTTTAAACTTCCCGCATCTTGCATAAACTTCTTATGTAAACTTGGCAACATCCGTTCACGTACAAGCCGTGCTCTTTTCGAGATGGTTACAGGAATTTCACGCATGCGCGGGAGAAAATTGTCTTTAGCTGGCCGCTTATGACTCGTCAAGAGCACAAAGCGTTAAGTGAACATGATGAGTATCTATCCTACAGATGTCAGGTGCATCGATGCCTATCGTTCACATGCTATATCTCGAGGAGGAAATTTAATAGCCTCTGACTGTAGGAACGTTTACTTACGTGGATGTGTGTACAGTGCTGCTACGAGAGTGTAGTTTGTGAATTACTATACTTCAGTGTCAGCATAATAGCATAGTTTGGCTTTCAAACACGTGCTGGCTGACTGTGGTGGTGGTATGAATTTAAGTATCTGTATGGCAGTGTATAATATTTAATAATAATATTTACTGGCATGTATTTATAGTAATCTATGCGAATGGGATTACAGTACTGGTATAGGCTATAGTGTATCAGTGTGTTGTGAATCAAAATATATTACTGAGCACACGCGTTTGTAAATAAGGAGATCGTGGTATGTATTCATTTTTAACAAACGTAAATATTGAACTCTGTTCAAGTAATTTTGAAGAGTAAAGAACTGGGTAAACTGGCTTACAAAGAAAAATTGGAAATAAAAAGATTGAGTTTCATTATTATTATTATTATTATTATTATTATTATTATTATTATTATTATTATTATATGTTGTTTTGAATTAGTATACGGTTTTTTTCGATAGTGAAAAATTGGAATCATGACATTTCATATTAGACTAAAAGTACGATTTCAAATTCTCTTCCATTTTGGAACCTCAAAATTGTGAAAACACATAATATTTTATCACGAGCCGCCACTGCGCAGATCTGTATAATCTTAGCTGGCAATAGGTTTTACACATTCTTTAGTAACATTTTTATAGATATTCGGAGTGCATTTCCACATTACTTGCTCAAAGAGGAATTCAATGCGAGCGGATGAAAACGTCGTAATACTGTAAACCGGCTTCTGGCTAATGCGCGGGCAGCAATGAATACTGCATCAAGGGGACTGGACCACGGCCTCCTAGCTGAATCATAGAGTGTGAAGGTGTCACACACATGGACTGTAAGCCCTGTAATTGTGGTTGACACCTCTTACTACCATTACTGGCAGACAGGAAAATAACTAACGCAGAACTAATTTATTCCATGGCAACGCCTCTGACTTGTATATGGAAGGTTCCAGGATCATGTCCTGCCCCTGGCTATTCTATGCTTGCCCATTGTTCGTATGGGTCCCTCTATAATTTGACCTCATTGTCAGGTGGGTCTGTTGCCCGGGACGTGTTGAGATTGGGAAGGATAAAGACTTATGTGTCGTAACCCATGTTAGTCATGCAAGTTACACCACTTACGCATTTCCTTTCTGTAATTTATAATTTTAATTACAAAACAAAACAAAGAGAAATACAACTAAGATAATACAAGCAATATAAAAAGAATATACAGTAGTATTAACAAAATTTGAGACCGAATGAGCAGCGCTCGTGCTCGGTCGCAGTTCAGATATAATATTAAAATAAAAAATAATAATATAAATAAATAAGTAAAATAAAATAGGAACTAAAATATAATTACAGCGGCAATGGAATTATATAATATAATATTAACACTAGAGAAGAATAATATCGCACGTGAAAAGTAGGACTAATATATATTTCAAAATTATAGAATACAAATATAATATAGGTTGATTAATTCATACACATAGGCTATAAATTTATTTAATCAAATTGAAGATATTAACACGTTTCTAATTTTCTTGTTATATGTTAGTGGGTTACATGTTAGAAGTTCTGGGTGTAATTTAGTTAAAGCATTGTACAACCGAGGGCCAAAATTTATGCTATGCTTTAGACCAGCACATGTGAGACATTTAGGTTCTATTAATGTTGAATTAATATTTCGTCTTGTGTCATAATTGTGTATCTGTAATACAAACTTATTACGATTTTTATGATAAAATTTTAACAGCGTATACTTATAAATTTGTTCCATATTAAATACATTAAATTCAGAATAAATTAATTTAGTTGGATAATCGAAACGTTTCTTCAAACAAATTTTAATTATTCGTTTTTGTAGTAAATTTAACGGACTCAGATTAATTTTTGTACTTCCACCCCAAACAATTATACCATATTGAATGATAGACTGAATAATGGCCAAATAAACATTTCGTAGAACTCTAATAGGTAAGTAGCATCGAAGATTAACGAATTTATAAATTGTTTTACGAAGCCTCTTACAAAGATAAGTAATGTGATGAGGCCATTTTAAGTTCTGATCAATAATGATACCCAGATATTTGACATACGTGGCTTCTTTCAAAGGTGGACATTTACAACTTTTGGGATCTAAACAATTTTCACTGTGTATTATTAGTCTATATTTATCGCTAAATTTTAGATTTTGAACACTGGCAGCTGTTAACGAAAAAGGAACTAAAGTTGATTTCGAACTGATGTTTACTTTAAAACAAACAAAATAGTTCTCGCAAGTAGGTATACCTTATTCAATACATTTTTTAAACTAAATATACTATTTAGATGCTCTGATAACGACTAGTATAGTCGAGTCAGCTTACTTCACACCCTAAGGGTGAAATATAACCATTTTTCCCCTATTACTACATATGCTAGTGGATTGTGGTGATTTTCTAGTTTGCAGGTTGAATTTTCTTTTCCCAACTTCTTTTAGAATTTCGATACTGATAAATACTACAAATGGTAGTGATTTTGTAATTGGTATGTTGGCAGCTGAGACAAATATTGTCAGTACTGGAGTTCCATGAAATTAAAATTGTACTAAATTTCTGAGCCGGTTACTTGAAGCTAGTGAAATTTGAACATACTAATAAAATTAATGAATATTAATACATAATAGTTATTTCATATGTTCGTGAAAAATATTACGTAACAAAAGTTTCTTTAAAAATGATTTCCGATAAGTTTTATACTAAGCAAAATTTTGATAGGACTGATATTTAATGAGATAAATGAGTTTTAAAATTAAAATAACGATGCCACCTATTGGCCTGTAATGAAATAGAAACAAATAACTTCATCTGTAAGGGGCCTTGGACAACAACAATCGAAAGCTATTACACATAGCCTACAGAGAATGTTTCTCTGTTTGTATGAAGTTATATCGAAAGCTAATTATTTACAAGACTTTTAAAATAACAATACAATACATTTTCACCGCCACCTCAGATTATAGCGTTGTTGTCCTGCAATAATTCCTACGTGCAAAATATAAAATTTTTGAGTAGGAAGAAAAAACACATTTATTCATTCCATGGCAATGGTACATAGGAGATCGTGAATTCTTACATTTTCTAAAGAAAGAAATATAATTATATATCACTATAATGTATGCTATATCACTATTTAAGTTATTTGAAGGGTTCAGAACCATAGTGGACCAAGCGCCATTTACTGAAGACGTAGAAAACAAGGGTTAAAATTAAGTTATTACCATAATTCAATGGAAACATACAGCAAGTATATACACATTAAAACTGAATAATATGTCAATCTTCATTAAACTATGGTTGCATGTAATAACAATTACGAAACATGTTAAAGGAATTGTCATTGCAGCAAATGAGTGCTCTCTGGACCAGAATGATCGCATTTTAATTATTTAAACACAATTTAAATTAAGTAACATATTAAACGATTTATCCTTCTATCAAACACGAATGTTCCCTGGTTCAAACGTCCTATTTTAATTATGTAATTACTTTATATTTATTTCTAACGGGTGCAGCGGAGCGCACGGATAGGGCTAGTTATATATACAGGTTGTGTCAAAAATACGGGCATAATTTCAGGTATGTATTTCCCACATGTAGACAATCAAAATAGTTCATTACAACATGTGTCCGGAAATGCTTTTCTTCCGAGTTATGGCCTTCACAACATTGAAATTCACCGGAACGTTTTTCTTTCCGCAGGTCGTTCCAGTCAAAGGAGACATTAAGAGGGCACTCTGACAGTTCATTCCGAGGCGAAGGTTACATTCAGTGTTGTGTAGGCGTTAGACTGTGCGACATGTATTCAAATCAAGAGCTGGCAGAGATACACTTCATGTACGGTAAGGCGGACGGCAATGCTGCGCTGGCTCGTCGTTTGTATCAGGAGAGGTACCCACAGCGACAATGTCCAGATCGGAAGACATTTGTACGTCTCCATTACCGTCTGTGCGAGTATGGAAAATTTAACTCTCCTGGTTTGGGAAGGGGACGGCCAAGATCTACAACTCCAGAAGTACAGGAGGAGATTCTGGAGGCTGTGAACATGACTCCTTCTATCAGCACACGAAGGGTAGCGTTGCAAGTCAATGTTCCTCATACGACTGTCTGGAGACTGTTGAAAGAGTATCAATTGTATCCTTATCATTTGCAACGTGTACAGGCCCTGTCACCAGCAGATCACCCTGCACGAGATAGGTTCTGTCAGTGGTTCTTGCAGCAGTGTGGTGTAAATCCGAACTTTCCTGCCTTAGTATTATTTACAGATGAAGCATAGTTCACACGAGATGGCATAACAAATTTCCACAATCAGCATGTATGGGCGTATGAAAATCCACGTGCAACTGTTCCATCTCATCACCAGGTGCGGTTCTCCCTCAACATGTGGGCCGGTATCATTGGTGATCGATTAGTTGGACACCATGTACTTGTAAACAGACTTACGGGGCAGGCGTACACAAACTTCTTGGAAAACACCATACCTCATGTTTTAGAAGACACTCCACTGATCAATCGTCAACACATTCACTTCTTGCATGATGACGCTCCTGCACACTTCAGTCGTACGGCTCGCCGGTACTTGGATCGAAGGTTTCCTGATCGAAGGATAGGTAGAGGTGGCCCAATTGCTTGGCCTCGACGCTCACCTGATCTGAACCCTCTCGATTTCTACTTGTGGGGCCATTTAAAATCATTGGTTTATTCGTCTCCGGTGCCTGATTTGGAATCCCTTCGGAATTGAATTGTGGCATGTTCTGAGGACATACGCAATACTCCTGGAGTTTGGGATCGTGTTCGCAGGTCAATGAGACATCGATGTGAGGTCTGTATTCAAGCAGGAGGTGGACAGTTTGAACATCTTCTGTAATGACAACGACCTGCGGTAAGAAAAACGTTCTGGTGAATTTCAATGTTGTGAAGGCCATAACTCGGAAATGAAGCATTTCCGGACACATGTTGTAATGAACTATTTTGATTGTCTACATGTGGGAAATACATACCTGAAATTATGCCCCGTATTTTTTAAAAAACCTGTATATATATTTTGCCTGCCCATTTACAAGTAAAAAAGAATGAAGCTGAAAGCGCTGTCAATATTTTTCTCACACCGTATTCGCTAACACACCAGAGCCATGCCGAACAGTAAATGCAAGTTGCAAACGTGAACTTCGTACTCGCTTTATCATGCAACGCGATAAAGGAATCTGACGTGACCCATTTTAAAGCGTGCCCTCGACATTTACACGGTGGAATGGAGGAAGATCAACTGACTCATTCCAGTATTACCGTGTCTGAGATTCGAATCAAGTTAGACGCGTTGCCAACCTGCTCGGTCATAACCTTGAGGAATATTGATGCTCCTGCTATATGGAAATAACACCAACATATTGCAGCTCTCGATCTGATTCGTGTGAAATATGGATCCAGACACCAGAACCAACTTCAACAGGACTCGTGCCTGTACGAGGCTGTGGGGTCACGACCTTTTTCCATCCGCCCGCACCGAGGCAGGCTAATGATCAGCATAAGACTGCTAGCAATGACGCTTCAAAATAGCTTACCTTATACGAGAACACCTACGGCAGGATATAGGTATTATTGTGTGAATGTGGCCGTTCACTTGAAGCACATATCAAGATGTGTGCACACCGACCCTCATCACACAGGTTATATTTCGCGTTGTAGCCTATCAAAGTCTCACTAGCATCGAAGCATTTTACCATGTTCCACAGATAATGGGGTACCGTCATATACAGGGACATCATTTTATTTTTACTTCAATTTTTATTGTACCTGAGTTTTTGAATGTACTTAACTCCCATCCCTTCTACTAATGAAGTTCAACCGTCCTCCACTCAGATCCAAGACCGCATATACAGTCATAGTAGCCTTACGATTATAGTAAACAGTACGTTCCAAAAATATGTTCGCGTTTTCCAGTGACGAAAGAGTTTTCAATATTGAACCATTCTCACACAGACACTGTCGTCCATTTGCCTACTTCGCATCCCGATTTCCCCCACCTGCTTCTATTCGCCTCTCTGCAAAGGCTAGTGGCTGGGCTGTCTTAGCTCTTTTCTGAGAACATTAATTTCTGTTAGGAATTGGATGTCTACGTAATATTATACAACTGTTTAAAATAACTTAAATAAAAGGACCTCGTTAAGTAATTAACTGTCACGTGATTTCCCCCATTATCTGTTATCGCGCTTTCAATTTCTTACAACTCTTCGAAACCGACATCAAGCACTTCTTTCTATCCCTCATCATAGAACGTCTTTATACTCATCTTCCTATACTGTAGAAATACCTCGCCTCTGGAATTCGTTAACTAATGACGTCAGGGACTGCCGGACTTTATCACAATTCAAAATTAAATTGGAAAATTTTGTCTTAGTTAATGTTTTTTAGGTATTGCTAGAAGTATTGATTTGTGTTTTTTTTCCTTGTTCTTTTTTAATATAGATTAAAATTGCAAGTTTCTTGTTTATGTTAGTTAATTAGTTAGGATCGAATTAATTATGATACTTAATCACTCATTTAAAGTTTGTGTGACTGCAACCTGTGTGTATTTTTGTGTGGCTTTACTTTGTTTATAGTGTTTTTTCTCTCTCTCTTTATTTCTTGTGTAGCTTTATTTTGTATATAGTGTATTTTTTTATATTTATTTCTATTATTGTATTTGTATTCCTGGTGTTGTGGAAAAGAAGGCCTGATGGCCTTAACTACACCAGAATGAATAAATAAATAAATAAATAAATACATAAATAAATAAATAAATAAATAAATAAATAAATAAATAAATATTGTCCCCTTAATCCATAAGATCTTCGAAATATATACTGTACGTAATTATTGGAAAAAATGTTCGAGTAAGAAAAGGGAAGAATTTTCAGTTTATATTGATTTTGAACTGTCAAAATATTTACACTTATTTCTCTAACACTCCATATTGTTAATTCATTCATACAATGTTCTGCCAACGTGCAGGTCTTTCACTGCAAATCCAGCTTTCTCAATCTTTTCTATTTTCTGCCTTCCTCTTTGTCTTCGCATATGATCCATATATCTTAATATCGTCTATCATCTGATATCTTCTTCTACCCCGAACTCTTCTCCCGTTCACCATTCCCTCCAGTGCATCCTTCAGTGGGCAGTTTCTTCTCAGCCAGTGACCCAACCAATTCCTTTTCCTCTTCCTCATCATTCTTTCTTCACCCACTCTTTCCAACACAGCTTCATTTCTTATTCTGTCTGTCCACTTCACATGTTCCATTCTTCTCCATGTCCACATTGCATTGTTAAATGAGATGTGACTCATGAAATAGTAGAATGCAGAAATTTTCAATGTGAAAAAAGTATTCAAATTTCAAGGCGTTACATTAAAAAATGCGGCCACCGGCGTGTCTCGGTCGGTTAAGGCGCTTGCCTGCCGGTCTGAAGTTTCGATCGGGCGCAGGTTCGATCCCCGCTTGGGCTGATTACCCGTTTGGTTTTTTCCGAGGTTTTCCCCAACCGTAAGGTGAATGCCAGGTAATATATGGATAATCCTCGGCCCCATCTCGCCAAACACCATCTCGCTATCACCAATCTCATCGACGCTAAATAACCTCGTAGTTGATACAGCGTCGTTAAATAACCAACTAAAAAAATTTAAAAATGCAATTGTTCAATTAATTTACAGTTCGCTACCAAGCATGAAGTTAAGGAAATTATACAACTCCAGCAATCCTGCCACTTCAAGTTAAGTAAACGCAGTTAAAAACTCGTTCTTAAACCAACCAAGTAAACAAAACTTTTTTTTCTCATGAAGGCAATCCCTCAATCGTTCTTTTCGGAGGGCAGGCCCTGTTGATATAATAGATAAACGCGTCGTAAGTTCCACTAGTGATTTGTATGTTTGCCTCCGCTTGTTTATATAACACCGATGTTTTAAATCTTTGTTTCAAAACTTAAGAAGTCAGTCGAGCAATTCACAGCTACCAGCGGGCCGCGTCCTTTATACGTGCCTCGAATGCCAAGCAGGACGGCATTATAAATGGTTTGAGATTTCACAGTCTTCTGTCGCACGTGTTAACAGGTGTTGTCTCTCCACCGACCTATTGTGTGCGTGTCATAAGCCCAGATCCGAGCCGTTTACTATGACGGATAAGTCTGCATACTTCCTCAGAATGTACCGGCTACACCTCACAAGAAATATGGGAAGACTTTTGTACAAGGCTCACTTACAAATGACTTTCAAGAAACCCGCAGGTTCATTGCCGCCCTCACATAAACCCGCCTTCGGTCCTTATCCTGTGTAAGATTAATCCATTCCCTAGTATCATATCTCACCTCACTCAAATCCATTTTAATATTATACTCCCATTTACGTCTCGGCCTCACCAAAGGTCTTTTTCCCTCCGGTCTCTCAACTAACACTCTATATGCATTTCTGGATTCGCCCATACGTGCTACATGCCCTGCCCATCTCGCCAATGTTACATAGGCTTCGGTTCTAGTACAGGGACATCATTTTATTTTTACTCACATTTTTAATATTAACCTGGCTATACCTTTAGATTAATGGTTGAGAACCGGAAGTACCGTTTACTACCCCTTTCCACGACTGGAGTTCGATGATACTGGCGTAAAATACAAACAAATCACTTTACTAGATATAGGGGGGAATAAAAGTAGTTCATCCATTTACGTAAACTAGGAAACATCGCGATTTTGAGTTTGATAATTTTCATTAGGTGTTTGCTTAATCAAAATATAGTACTGTATTAACAATACGTGTTTTTACTCACGAACTGAGTTATTCATGGGAACGTATTCACTATGCGGTGTATATTATACTGTTTACAGCACATTAGCGTACAATACAGAGAATGAAGTTAAATTGAAAAATAATTAAAATATGGATATTTAAACATATTTTTGAAAATGGTGACCGTTCAATTCGATACAGGCTTCAGTTCTTTTGTGCATGTTATCGCACTATATACTAATGCATCTAATTCCAATTATCAGTTTCTTCCTCCGTACTAGTAACTCATGTTGAAATAATTCTGTACCTACTCTATAAAAGAGTACATTACGTACTGTAAATTCAATCTTCACTTCTGCCCGACCCGCGCAGATAAAATTACTCAGACATGCTATCTACTGTCCGTCCAAGTGGTTATGTCGCAGGATAGTAGAAAAGGGGGAAATCACGTGACAGTTAATTACTTCATTTAAGTTATTTTAAACAGTTGTGTAATATTACGTAGACGTCCAATTCCTAACAGAAATTAATGTTTTCAGAAAGGAAATAAGACACACCAGCCACTAGTATTTACAGAGGGGCGAGCAGAAGCAGGTGGGGGAAATCGGGATGCGACGTAGGCAAACGGACGACAGTACCTGTGCAAAATTATGATTCAATATTGAAAGTTCTTTCGTCACTGGAAAGCGCGAACATATTTCTGAAACGTACTATATTCACTAACTCAGTACTGTTTATTATATGTGGCCTTGGTTCTGTGTGGAGGACAGTTCCAACTTCATTAGTAAAAGGGGTGGGAGTGAAGTACATTAAAAAATCTCAGGTACAATAAAAATTGAAGTAAAAATAAAATTATGTCCCTGTATAATAAAATTTGAGGAGAGGATTTTAAAATAGTATTAGCATTCATTTTATAATTAAAACTATTTAATTTTTATGACTCATATAGCAGCCTAGATAAATATTTTTTCCTATAGGTTTATTGTAAATTACGAAGATTATTTTTCTAATAAAATCCATTACTTCAGTCTTAAATTTATTAAGTAAACAAAAAATAAGATTATAGCCTTGTAGTCTCGACCCTAGTTACCGGTACTACAATTTCTTTGTACCGCAAGAATGCAAGTATCTGCGTATTACAAGAAGTGTACCATCACGACAAAAGCAGAAACTAGAAGGAAGTGTGACTTGGAATTCAATCTTATTTACTTTGTAAGCACGTCGTGACAGGAGGCCAGAATCCTATTATTTAGACACAAAAAGAACTGTATACTAACGGCGACTCTTCATAAGAAACAATATTGAAAACACTGTTTTATAACACCATTATTTGTGTCCGTTATTCCAGCAACTAGCCAGCATTTGACAAACAATACAATGTCATTACTCCCTACACAGAGTAGCGGGTTTGTTAAACTCTCAAATAAGAAGGCACAAACTTGACATCCGTATTAATGAATCAGCCAGGTTCCTGAAGAACCATCATGGAGAGATTTAAAATATTGCAGTGGGGAATCTCTCTCTTACGCCCTATGTAATTATGATGCCATTAACACCCGTGGCCATCACGACAATGCAGACAAGATTAATACCGCCCTGTGTTCGAGTTAAAGGCAATTGTTATTGCGTCTGGTGACATGTTGTGGTTCTATTTAAGCGCAAGAGTGCTATAAGAGTCTCAGACTTCAGTGTCACGATAGACAGGAATTCAAATAATTTGCTTTTCACTCAAGGATTAGAAAATTCGGCATTGAAATGCCAATGTATTCAAATTCCAGCTTTCGATATTAATAGCTACAACTTCTGTCTATAATTCTGAATTTTCTCCACAACATGATGATGATGTATACTTACTTACTTACTTACTTACTTACTTACTTACTTACTGGCTTTTAAGGAACCCGGAGGTTCATTGCCGCCCTCACATAAGCCCGCCATTGGTCCCTATCCTGTGCAAGATTAATCCATTCTCTATCATCATATCTCACCTCCCTCAAATCCATTTTAATATTATCTTCCCATCTACGTCTCGGCCTCCCTAAAGATCTTTTTCCCTCCGGCCTCCCAACTAACATTCTATATGCATTTCTGGATTTGCCCGTACGTGCTACATGTCCTGCCCATCTCAAACGTCTGGATTTAATGTTCCTAATTATGTCAGGTGAAGAATACAATGCTTGCAGTTCTGCGTTGTGTAACTTTCTTCATTCTCCTGTAACTTCATCCCTCTTAGCCCCAAATATTTTCCTAAGAACCTTATTCTCAAACACCCTTAACCTATGTTCCTCTCTCAAACTGAGAGTCCAAGTTTCACAACCATAAAGAACAACCGGTAATATAACTGTTTTATAAATTCTAACTTTCTGATTTTTTGACAGCAGACTGGATGATAAAAGTTTCTCAACCTAATAATAATAGGCATTTCCCATATTTATTCTGTGTTTAATTTCTTCCCGAGTATCGTTTATATTTGTTACTGTTGCTCCCAGATATTTGAATTTCTCCACTTCTTCAAAAGATAAATTTCCAATTTTTATATTTCCATTTCGTACAATATTCTCGTCACGAGACATAATAATATACTTTGTCTTTTCGGGATTTACTTCCAAACCTATCTCTTTACTTGCTTCAAGTAAAATTTCCGTGTTTTCCCTAATCGTTTGTGGATTTTCTCCTAACATATTCACGTCATCAGCATAGACAAGCAGCTGATGTAACCCGTTCAATTCCAAACCCTCTCTGTTATCTTGGACTTTGCTAATGGCACACTCTAGAGCAAAGTTACATGTAAAGGAGACAGTGCATCTCCTTGCTTCAGCCCACAGTGAATTGGAAACGCATCTGACAGAAACTGACCTATACGGACTCTGCTGTACGTTTCACTGAGACACATTTTAATTAATCGAACTAGTTTCTTCGGAATACCAATTCAATAAGAATATAATATAAAACTTCTCTCTTAACCGAGTCATACGCTTTTTTGAAATCTATGAATAACTGATGTACTGTACCCTTATACTCCCATTTTTTCTTCATTATCTGTCGAATACAAAATATCTGATCAATAGTTGATCTATTACGCCTAAAACCACACTGATGATCCCCAATAATTTCATCTACATATGGAGTTAATTTTCTCAACAGAATATTTGACAAAATTTTGTACGACGTCAACAAAAGTGATATTCCTCGAAAGTTACTACAGTTAGTCTTGTCCCCCTTCTTAAAGATAGGTACGATTATGGACTCCTTCCATTGTTCTGGTACAATTCCCTTTTCCCAAATAGCAAGTACAAACTTATAAATTTCGTTAGATTATGCGCTTCCACCCTCTTGCATTAATTCTGCTGGAATTTGATAGATACTTGGAGACTTATAATTTTTCAGATTTTCTATCGCAATTTCGACTTCAGAAAGTGTGGGTTCGGGTATAAATGGCTCAGCACTTTGTATTTGAATTTCGTCCCGATCATTTCTATTTGGCCTATGAACATTTAGTAGTTGTCAAAAATAGTTTTTCCATCTGTTCAGGATGGAATGAGACACTGCAAGCAAGTCACCATTCTCATCCTTGATCACGTTTGCCCTTGCTTGATATCCATTCTTGAATTCCTTTATGCCCTTGTATAAATCTCTAATGTTTTTATTTTTACTATTTGTTTCTACCATTACACAAGCTAATTAGATTAATACAAAAAAAAGATAAAAAATACAAGAAACAAACCGAGCTCTTACCACGATATATCTGTATATCCCTGCCAAAAACGAACGACAGACAACTTACTTGAGACACAGCAAAGAAATTCATGTTGTCTCTTGTAAGTTATTTTTTTTCTGTTCCGGCATACCTTAACTCTATTTAGTCTGTCTAGACAACTCGAACTAATCCCTACATCCAATAGCATTTACGAAGATCTTATGATCTGCAGAACTTCAATAGTATACAACGCAAAAAAAACCTGAAGCATTCATGTTTCATTTATACCAGGAACGAAACAGAAAAATTGTTAAAGAAATTTAATATTTACAGTGATAATAACCGCACTTAAAATGAGGGCCATTAAAAGCTTAGACAACATAAACAAAAACAAACAGGAGCCAGAGAATAAAACAATTGAGTGCACCTAGATGCAACAACAATGCATTGCTATGCAGAAACAAGCTTATTAACGTCGATAGGGCATTATTTATAACCCATCTACTGAATAACGAGGGTCAATCAACTCAATGTAAATTTATGTGCTCTCTATATTTGCATTTTGGTCTCAAGAGCAAGCAGCCAACTTTTTCGTACAGAAGATTCTGCTCACTTTAATTGCTCGAAAGCTTTTCAATGCTTATTTAATACTCTAAATAGCTACAGTTTATTAATTTTTCATAGTAATATTCATTATTATTATTATTATTATTATTATTATTATTATTATTATTATTATTATTATTATTATTATTATTATTATTATTATTATTTTAGTCCTTCACCAATTATTGTATCTCAGTCAAAAAAAAAATTTACTGCCTCCGTGGTCAGCATGCTGGCTTCCAAATCGGGAGGTCCCGGGTTCGATTCCCGGGCTCGGCTCTCGGTGAATTTTTCTTGAAGAAGAGGAATTCCCTGGGTGTCTAGAGTCCGGAAATTTGTATGAATGTGAGTGTGATTTTGAGTGTGCCAGGTTAATATTAATTAACCAATCATCACAAATGTAAAAATACATCAGGACTGTCGCTGGGCAGTAACCTGAACACATGTTTCAGCGTCACATTGTTGACAAGTAACTCCATCTGTTAGCACAACCATAAAGCATCTAATAGATGCTATTTCATCCTCATAAATTCCATATCTTAGAGCAGTACATTACATTATAGATAGAATTATACAGAGTGATTTATAAAGAACTGACGCCTCTCTTTGTTTCTTTCTCTCTCTTTCTTTCTTTGTTTCTTTCTTTTTTTCTTTCTTTCAAAACGAATTATATTAGCTACACTTTGCAATACCTCAAATGTAGAGTATCTTTGGGAGGTTACTAACCTCTGTTGTAGATATTGAAAATTCATTATTTATTCGGTTGGAAATTCACTTAATGACCAGTTTTTAACGTCAAATTAAGCTGGAGTTTTGATTCCCTGTCACGAGATGCGCAGATGTTTATTCTTAATCCTTACTGTTGGCAGCTGTTTTCGACGTTAATTGCTTTAGTACACATTAAATCAACGGCTCTTCCTTGTGAAGCAATATTGGATTACGAATTCAATTACATCTACTCAATGGGCATACCAGAGAGAATTTGATGTTCGTAATCCCCCCAAAGAAACACAATACTGGGACTGGTAAACAAAATGAGAACAACTGGATCTCTAAAAGAATAATAATTTTGATGACAATAAATATACAGAATAAAGAATAAACATCTGCGCATGTCCTGACAGGGAATCAAACCTCCTGCTTAATTTTACATAAAAACTGGTGATTAAGTGAAGTTCCAACCGAATAAATAAAGAATTTTCAACATTTGCTATAGAGGTTAGTAATCTCCCAAAGATACTCTACATTTGAGGTATAACAAATTGTAGCTAGCATCATTCGTTTTGAAATAAAGAAAGATAGAAATGTGTTAGTTCTATAGAAAAACACTCTGTAGAAAAACCACATTAAAAATATAGGCCTATATAATTATGATCTTCCTCGTGAAGATTTCTGTCTGATAGCTAATATTATTCTTCCAAGTTTTTCTCATATTATTCAGAGTGTTGGTGGAATGACGAGAGAAAACCTCGAGAAAATCCTTCACAAATATAGCTCCTCCATCGCCAAGATTTGAACTCGAGTCTGCGTCGTCTAAATCTAGCGCTCTATCAACTGAACTACCAAGGCGGCTATTCATTTCACTTTTTTTTATTATTTTACGATGCTTTATCAACATCAAGGTTATTTAGCATCTGAATGAAATGAAGGTGATAATGCCGGTGAAATGAGTCCGGGGTCCAGCACCGAAAGTTACCCAGCATTTGCTCGTATTGGGTTGAGGCAAAACCCCGGAAAAAACCTCAACCAGGCAACTTGCCCCGACCGGGATTCGAACCCGGGCCACCTAGTTTCGCGGCCAGACGCGCTGACCGTTAAGGCCCATTCACAATTAAAATTAAACATAACCGTAACATAAACACAGGAGTTTGCGCCCAGATTACCAAATGGATCATTCACAATGATTCACATAAGCATTGACATAAACATTACCGTAAGACTTTAACATGAAAGTTTGCAAACTCCAAACTTTCATGCTTATGCTTACGTGATTTGAAAACAAAACACAATCGTGGAGCGCTGAAGTATACGAGAGGATATGAGGAAATGGCGTCGTTGTTATGTTTCCACGGTTACCAAGTATGTTTGCTGTTATGTTTATGTTCCCATCGTGAATGATGGTATGACTTCTTGATTTTACCGTAACGTTTATATTCTTAAGTTAAGGCTTACGTTATGTTTAATTTTCATTGTGAATGAGCCTTAACTCCATATGTGTGGACTGTTTATTTCATTCAGATAGTTTTTAAGTTATTGCAATTTTTGGAATGTGATCTTCAGTTATTCTTTCTGTTTCCGTTTCCATGACTTCATTAATTGTATAATGTTGAATTAGGCCTAATTACATTTTTGCCTTGGAAATATCATCTTTGTAAGCGCTGTTTTCGAATAGAGATTTTGTGTTTGTCTTCCACAACATTTTCAGAGACCGAGGCTCTTCCAGCGTCAGCAAAAACCATTCAATCGCCTTAGGGTAATTTATAACGCAGTTCGTTGTCTTCGCCTTTAATCCACCACGAGTGCGTAGACAAATTCTTTGGAATTTTTATTACTATAACCTTGGATCCATCTTATCTTTTTGTTGTACTTTGTGCTCCATTGATGAGCGGAAAGACCGTGGCATTGTTGACAAAACAATGCAATTCACCGTACGGGGGAATGGGCTGATAGAAAAAAGATATTCAATAAGAGTCGTGCAGTGGCAAAAGGATCCAGTCACACTCGATTATACGTGATTTCGATACACTGGCACAAGATGCTTCATAAAACAGTATATTTTCTGCGATCCGAAATATCTCGTCTTTGTCTAAGGAAATTTAGAACATATATGAAGTTATAATTACAACTATTGTCCATCCCGTCACTGAAGTCAAATGCATTTTTTTTTCTATAATGACTGGGCATGTGTTTGTTTTCTCTCGCCTTAATTCAAAACGTTGCGTCATGGTGACAAAGTAACTCTACTGCATCCTGTACCTTTCTAACCTCTAGTGTTGCTTAAAACTCTTATAAAACAAGTCCAGCAGCATAATCCTGTAATGTTTGAAAAAAAAAAAAAAAAATAATAATAATAATAATAATAATAATAATAATAAACTAGTTCGATTAATTGAAATGTGTCTCAGTGAAACGAACAGCAGAGTCCGTATAGACCAGCTTCTATCTGATCATTTTCCAATTCACTGAGGACTAAAGCAAGGAGATGCAGTATCATCTTTATTCTTTAACTTTATTCTAGAATATGCCATTAGGAAAGTTCAGGATAACAGAGAGGGTTTGGAATTGAACGGGTTACATCAGCTTCTTGTCTATGCGGATGACGTGAATATGTTAGCAGAAAATCCACATCCAATTAGGAAAGACACGGGAATTTTACTTGAAGCAAGTAAAGCGATAGGTTTAGAAGTAAATCCCGAAAAGACAAGGTATATGATTATGTCTCGTGACTAGAATATTCTACGAAATGGAAATATACAAATTGGAGATTTATCCTTCGAAGAGATGGAACAATTCAAATATCTTGGAGCAACAGTAACAAATATAAATGATACTCGGGAGGAAATTAAACGCAGAATAAATATGGGAAATGCCTGTTATTATTTGGTTGAGAAACTTTTATCATCCAGTCTGTTGTCAACAAATCTTGAAGTTAGAATTTATAAAACAGTTATATTACCGGTTGTTCTTTATGGTTGTGAAACTTGGACTCTCATTTTCAGAGAGGAACAGAGGTTAAGGGTGTTTGAGAATAATGTATGGAGTTTGATGTAAAATATTATACTCTCAGGACTCAGGGGGTTACACAGGTATCTGAGGAGGAATGTAAAATATTTCACGATAATGTAGTTTCGATTAAACTACATCGATTTAACCTGATATAACTATGTCCGAAATGTGACGGTTGGGAATTTATTTATGGGCGAACTTTCAAGTGGACAGAGGCCTTATAGATGTATTCTTACATTTTAGAACATTGTGGATACATTATTGAAAATGCTGCATCTTGTGTTGTTCCAATAAGTTTATTTCTTGTAAGTACAAACTCAGTAAGGAAATGAAGTAATTACACAAGACAAATTACTATGGTTGCCCTTCTTATGGACTTCGTGAATTGTAAATTCATGTCAGGTATCGGTACTGGTTCTCTTTCCGATCTCAATGAAACGCTTGGTAACTTTCCAGTTTCAGGTAAAATCCAGTAAACACGGGAAAACACACAGCTATATGAAATCATTGGATTGGGAAAATGTCGTCTGTATTCCTCAACAGCACCGAATGCACTGTCATCACAAAATTCACTTTGAGAATTTATGATATAAGATATATGTGCAGAGATCCGAAGTATAGTATAATAAGACTGTATTTGAGCCCTAACTGTAACCTGCTGAATTTTTTTAGCGTTTTCGTCATGTCAGTGATTTTTTTTATGACGTGTAGAATTATAGCCTATTCAACTTTACAAATATAACAACATATGTCTCAGGACTCAGGGGGATTTATAAACAGAAAACATGTTTACATGTAACACTGTTGTATTATTCGAAATGTTAATGTTATAACTAGGGACCGGATTTTTATGTAATTACATATTATATTCCTTTCAACCCAACCGTATATAAATAACAAACCTTTGCGAATCTTGTAATTACCATTAATATATTCAAATTTGATACTACTTACATATTTTTACATATTTACTCAACATTATATATTATGACTTTATATTACATAAATATACATATTTAGGGGTTATATTCATTTTTACTTCTCTAAAGGGGGAAAAAAAACTTCTGCTGGAGAAGTTTACAATTTTAAATATAGGCTACAGATTTAGAAAGCCTTTTTACCTATCCAAGAAAGGCTATATTTCGAGATGAAACATAACGTCCTAAAGTTCCAGGAAGTAATAGAGGCACTCGCCCCATACCACCCAATGTAAATATGAGTGAAAAAAGACCTTTCTCATACCTTGTATTGTAAAAATCACTCAGAAAGTAGCGTTATCTTCATGAGGATGACATGATTTGTCTCGAAATATAATTATTCTGCACACGTCTTAACAAGTCGTTCCCAAGCAATTTGCAACCTTACCCACCCTCTTCCCAATCCTTTCAGGGGAAAACCAGTGTCAAATCTGACATGAGCCGCAGTAAAATAGCCGATTTTTAAAAGAAGCTGGAGTAAAGGAACAAACTGAAAGATGTTGAAAGATTAAAATAAATAGCTTTTCATGTTATTGCTTGACTTCTTTACCTTAAATTTAGTAGACCTATACGGAAATGGGGTTTTCCGAGCAATTAGAAAGTATGGTTCTCGGCTGGAATAATCCTACCCTTCTGAATGAGACAGGAATGTTACTTTTCAAACAACAGTTTGTAAATGCCTATAGTTTAAGGTTTTAGTAGGTACTGTAGTTTGTTTCTTACAGGGAGCAGCTAAAATGCATGTGTTCCACATCTCCTCTTATTTTTTACTAATCCAGTAAAGCGAAACAGTGCTTGCAGTACTGTTGTGTCATTCATTTCACTCAGCTCTCTAGTTTTAGTACTTACAGTATAAAGTGCGAGTTTATCTACTGCTTTTGACTAACTAAAATGGCCCCTGTATCTTCAACCCTAACAACAAAAATAAAATCATGGATTGCGATGGACGAAGCTTTCCCTACAGATGGAAAAATAGTAATGTGTCAAGTGTGCGGTAAAAAAGTCGGGTGCTCTATAAAATCACAACTGGAGAGTCTTACCTATCCTATACCTGCCACATATTGATACTAAATATTTTCATGATTTTACTACATATTCAGCTTACTTTTCTTACATAAATATGTACATATTTCACACCTTGATATTACATAAAAATCCGGTCCCTATTTATAACCTATGAATACTGTAAATAAATAGTTCAGCACCTAATTTCCAATACGTTTCTTATTTCTTGTTCTATTTTCTTGAAGAAGAGCATCCTAAACCATTGATGTGGCACAGCTTTTCCAATTTTGTTGACAATTGAAGAGAAAATGGAAGAGGAGGCTGTCTTCGCATAGCAAGGGAAGCAAGCGGTGCTGTCTAAAACGACGCGTTTTGTCCCAGATTCCGAGAATCAACCGAGGTTACCATCCAGACTGTCACGACAAGAAGAACCAAGTTATGTAGCCTAATTGTCTCAGCCTGTCTTGCTAACAATCAGAACGTGTTCTCAGGGAACCGCATAAAAACTGTCTGTAAGCAACAAAACACCACGTTTTTGTACTTGTTTATGTTGCTGTATCAACTACGGATTCTAATTGCCTACAAGAATTTTAAATGAGAAGAACAGACTACTTGAATCTAAAGACGGAAGTTACTGAATACTTTAACCTTAGATGTACGCATTCCTGTCAAAATAGGGAATAATATCCAACAACTTTGTCCTTATCATCACTACAATCACCAACACTGTCGTCTAAAGTCAAAGATCGAGCATTGTCTGAGTGTCTGAAGTGCTTCAGCTTGTATGTTTGATTTCAGATGTCCTGATCTCTGAGACTTGAGTACTGTAGACCAATGAAGATTCATTTAAATTCTGTATTGTAGAGGGTTATCACACTGTGTGGATAGTGTAAGGAGGTAGAAGAACAGGAGTGAAAAACAATTTTAGTATTTTATTTCCCGACGCTTTGACCTGCAAAAGTTGTTCAGCTCGAAATTCAACATCTTTAAGAAGTGGTCTATAAATTTTGTCTACAGCACTTTATCATCAAGAACTGGGGTCAAAGTTTTCAGGAATACTTTATAATAGAGCTTAAAAGTATATGTACGTGAACGACCACAAATATTATCAGAAAATGCAGGCTATAATTTCTAAAATTTTATAAGAAAATGAACTCACAATTGGACAAAAATTACAAGTTACCACAAGACTTATTAGAATTTAAATATCTGATAAAAGTATAAAAAAGGTTACTAAAAATATTTTGAAACCAGGTTTATCAAAATAAGAAAAAAAAAAACAACAAAATTCTGCAGTTGCGTCATTTGGTAACCATGACATTGTTATGGTCTCTCTGACATCTTTAATATTTTTCCTGAATGTAATAAACACTTATTTCTGAAAAGCAGACTACTCTCAGACATGTAGAGTTGTTTATTTTAATACAATTAATTTTTTATTTGTTCTATATAAAATATATTAAAATTTCCGTAATGTTTTGTGACCTAATTTTTCTATTTTCAAAGAAATGGGCATTATTGTAGTCTACCTTTTGCATAAATGCATGTTAAATCAGTGTACAAAATTTCAGAATTCTATCTTTAATGGTTGTGGAGTTATGAAATAATATATGTGAAAATTTTCAAAGTTTGGAAAATTTAATTTAAAGTAAAAAGTGAATTCTAAAAAAAATATTGTTAGTAACCTTTTTTACACTTTTATCAGATATTTAAGTTCTAATAAGTCTTTTTGTGGTACCTTGTAATTTTTGTCCAATTGTGAGTTCATTTCCTTATAAAATTTTAAAAATTTAGAGCCCGCATTTTCTAATAATATTTGTGGTCGTTCCCGTACATATACCGTTAAATCCATTGCACTTATCTGCCATATTGGAATAATGGAGTAAGAATATTAAAATTTATATTACCTCATGTTGTCATCATTTCTAATAAAAGTTTTCGGGAATACTTTATATATGGAGCTTAAATCCATTGCACTAAATCAACGACATGGAACCCATAGCTTTGCTTTCCTCCCGTAGGAAACCATTCTATAGACCAGGTATAAACAAATTCTCGCACTGTATGCATTTTTCAAGACTAGAAACATATTTCATGTACGAGGAATCGTTTCTCAGCCGAAGTGGTATATGAGGATGGGTTAGGGATTAGAACATTAGATAGTTGTTTGGATAGTGGAGACAAAGTTTGTGTGACTGCAACCTGTGTATATTTTTGTGTGGCTTTATTTGTTTATAGTATGATTTTTTCTTTTTATTTCTATTATTGTATTTGTATTTCTGGTGGTGTGGAAGAGAAGGCCTGATGCCCTTAACTATACCAGAATAAATAAATCTGAACCAAGTACATAATCTCCAAAATGGGATCCTGCAACTGGTAATGAACCTGTTCCAACAAATGGATCAAGTACCAAGTCTACATTCTGCACTAGAGCCTGGTTTGCCATGTAGAGGGACAGCTATGGGTACATACTTGTATTTCCAATAAACTTCCGTGTTTTCAGGGACAACCTTGTGATCACATCGGATGCGCGGCTTATCCGAAATGAAGTTGGCAACATTGCCAAAATTTCCTCCCGCGCAACTCCTAAGTTGGTAACGCGCGCAATTCTCTTCCCGCCCTGATATCTCCTTTGCTAAGGCGATGCGCTACTGGAAATATACGAATTTTGACAAATTTTATCATTTTTTTTTTGTTTTCGTGTTATTTATTTTCATGAAAATTTTATCTCAATATCTTAATTATAAGTATACTTTTATATAATTGGTAGAAGTTGTGTTAATGTAGAGATAGATAATGAAAATTTTGAGTGAATTTAGCTGGGAGTCTACCTGTATGCAGGCAACAATTTCGCACGACTGTCCACAAGCAGAATATACAGGGTGATTCACGAGGATTTACCGTTCTTTATGGAGCTCATTTCCGAAGACATTCTGAGCAAAAAAATGTCATATAAACATGGATCCTATTCTCAATATTTACAGAGTTACGTTTCGTTATTGGAACGCATTGCTGTGAACGCGTGATCTTGGTCAGCGTGCAGTCAGCAGCCAGCGAGAGCTCTACGGAAATCAAAGATAGCCGTATGCAGTTACGTAGCGCGACGAGTGCCGTTCACAAGCGTGCGGCCAAGTGTACTCAAGCGGACGGCGACATTTTTTGAAATGTGCTGCAAACTCTCCAAGACTGTAAATTAGGATGCAAAATTGAAATGCAAATAATTAAGTCGGTGGAAGTAGTGTGATTTGTAATAGTTGTGATAAGTCCGTAAGAATAATTTAATTTCCTACTTAAAAATAGAAAAAGATGTCTGTGCGAAGCAACTAATGAGTTCACAGCACATTTTTAGCTTCATAATACTTGCCAGTTAAAGAAATGATACTTCTGAATAGTTCATTCTCTATTTTGTATTATTAATTTACCCTCAACCACACGTGTGGAGTAACGGTCAGCGCGTCTGGCCGCGAAACCAGGTGGCCCGGGTTCGAATCCCGGTCGGGGCAAGTTACCTGGTTGAGGTTTTTTCCGGGGTTTTCCCTCAACCCAATAGGAGCAAATGCTGGGTAATTTTCGGTGCTGGACCCCGGACTCATTTCACCGGAATTATCACCTTCATACCATTCAGACGCTAAATAACTTAGATGTTTATACAGCGTCGTAAAATAACCCAATAAAATAAAAAAAAATTTACCTTCAAACTGAAGGAAAAGAGTATTTTATAAACAGATTTAAAGTAGTGTAACTATGAAAATATTGAGAATAGGTACTATGTTTATATGACATTTTTTGCTCATAATGTCTTCAGAAATAAGCTCCGTAAAGGACGGTAAATCCTCGTGAATCATCGTGTATAATTAATTTAAGCCACACAGAAAGTGTGTATTCAATGTTGAGTCTCTGACTCTTATCAACCCACTTGAGGTATGTGGATAAAAAGGGAATAGTTGAGCCGGGATCTGGTAAAGTTCCTGGGTAGCTCAGTCGGTAGAGCGTTGGCGCGCTCAGCCAATGGTCCCGTGTTCGATGCCGTGCTCCGGAACAATTTATTTCGCCGAAATTATTCAAATGCAGCTAATAAAGTTTATAGAGATGATCGTGGTGATATTAATGTCGGTAGAATAGCGGTAATTTGGCGCTAATATGTCGAGAGTGTTGATATTACTGTCATGAAAACAAATAAATATGTCATCGAGAAGAGCCTCATCACATATTTCGTACAACTCAAAATGTGTAAGCAAAATATAGAGACTGAAGTATGTCAATGCTGAACAAATCTGAGAACAGCAGCTGAGCAGAGTAACATTGCTTGACAGGAACTAGACTTGTCTCGTCCGACGGTTCCAGTCCGATGGCATTCTCTTCTTGAGAGACAAAACACAATTTGTGAACAGATTAGTATGATAGTCGTAAAGTATTAAATTATTTACAACCATAGTTCTCGAGGCTTGAACCCATTTGTTCTCGTCCAGTGCGTCAGGTCAAGAACGTCTACTGTTCACCTGTTGTCAAGAACTAGAAACGGCGATACCATCGCGACAGTGACAGTAAAACACGGACACGAAGCGGAGACTCGTCACGACTCCACACAGCTGCTGTCCCAGTCCAAGCGCACGTCTTCATCGCCTTGTAACACGTTCAACTTTTATATCCACAATTAGTTACCAACAGGTTCCTAATTAGCAGTTAATTACACTCTTACATTTCAAGACAGTATAAATGTTTTCAACCCCTCAAACCCACTACACGCCCTGAGAATGCTACTGGATACTCTCGTCATCCATTACCCAAAACATGATACGAGATGCTGCTTCAAAGATCCAGAAATGCATCTGAAATAGAGTAATTCAAGGTCCTAATAGCGTTCTTCCTCTCTAAAGTGGGTTGTTTGTGAGTGTAGACTGCAATCCAAATGTTTCTGTCACGAAATGTATTTAAAATAGAGTAATGCAAGGTGCTAATATCCTTCTTCCTCTCTAAAGTGGGTTGGTTGCCTGTGAGTGTACACTGCAATCCACATGTTTGTCACTAAAAGTACCTAAAATAGAGCAGTTCAAGTTCCTAATAGCCTTCCGTCTTTAAAGTGGATTGTCTGTGAGTGTAGACTGCAATCCAAATGTTTCTGTCACGAAATGTATCTAAATAGACTAATTCAAGGTCCTAATATCCTTCTTCCTCTCTAAAGTGGGTTGCCTGTGAGTGTAGACTGCAATCCAAATGTTTCTATCACGAAATGTATTTAAAATAGAGTAATCCAAGGTCCTAATAGCGTTCTTCCTCTCTAAAGTGGGTTGCCTCTGAGTGCAGACCGCAATTCAAATGTTTGTGTCACGAAATGTATCTAAAAAGAGTAATTCAAGGTCCTAATAACGTTCTTCCTCTCTAATGTGGGTTGCCTCTGAGTGTAGACCGCAATCCAAATGTTTCTGTCATGAAATGTATCTAAAATAGAGTAATTCAAGGTCCTAATAGCGTTCTTCCTCTCTAAAGTGGATTGCCTCTGAGTGTAGACTACAATCCAAATGTTTCTGTCACGAAATGTATCTAAAATAGAGTAATTCAAGGTCCTAATAGCCTTCTTCCTCTATAAAGTGGGTTGCCTGTGAGTGTAGACTACAATCCAAATGTTTCTGTCACGAAATGTATCTAAAATAGAGTAATTCAAGGTCCCAATAGCCTTCTTCCTCTATAAAGTGGGTTCCCTGTGAGTGTAGACTGCAATCCAAATGTTTCTGTTACGAAATGTATCTAAAATAGAGTAATTCAAGGTCCTAATAGCGTTCTTCCTCTCTAAAGTGTGTTGCCTCTGAGTGTATACTGCAATCCAAATGTTTCTGTCACGAAATTTATCTAAAATTGAGTAATTCAAGGTCCTGATATCCTTCCTTCCCTCTAAAGTGGGTTGCCTGTGAGTGTACACTGCAATCCAAATGTCTCTTTCACGATAGGAAGCTGTACTCTTAGGTCGATTTGTGGCAGCGTTTTTCACACCTATAGCTCTGCTGCGGAGGAAAATCGTCTCTTCAACTTAATTTTCATCTTGAAGTGGAAGAGAATATCACAAAGGGATAAATAATCGCTTAAAGGAGTGTAATATTCATGTCTTGTGCCAAATTTCCTGCACAGCAAAAAAGTTGTGAGTGGGTGAATTTTTTCGTAAAATTTTCATTTGGGCTTTGTGGCGGACAAAGACGATATTTGTGTGGATATTTTTCCGACACTAAGAATTCCAATTCGATTTCATAGTAGACAAAGTAGAGTCAATTGTCGGAAGGCACAAATTCCACTTAAACTTCCTGGTATTCGAAGACTATATTTGGTGTAGATTTCCGGTGGATACAAACTAAACTGTGTCTCTGTGATGGACAAAATTGATGTTGGTGCAAGTTTTCTAAGGACATAAATTGCACTTTTCCACTGTGTGAACAAGGATGATGTTTTGAGACAGGCTTTGCAGGGATACAAATTTCGCTTGCATTTGATGCTGAACACGAAGCACTTGGAACAGACTTTCTAGAGTTAGAGTTCTCACTTGAATTTTGTATCGTTCAAATAAAGTATTTGGTAAGGGTTTCCAAAAGGTAAACATTTTACTAGGACTTTTTTTTTGCGAATAAAGAGAGCTTGTAGGACAGATTTTCGAAAGGTACGAATTTCAAATATACTTTATAATGTGGACACGTTTTTGAGAGAGGCCAATTCTACTCTAACTTTGTACAGAACAAATATCATGTTTGGAGAAAATTTTTGAAGGTACGAGTACTAAATTCCAATTTTACTGAAAATAAGACAGGTTACCGAGGAATACAAATTCTGCTTGGACTGGAGAAAAATTATTCTACGAATAAAAATTCCACTTACACTTCTTGGTGATTAGTCATGCTAATTTGGATGGATTTTCGGAAGATTTTAATTCCGAATGGACTTCGTAACAGAGAAGAATTACGGCTGAGGAAGATTTTCGCGAGGTACAGATTTCATACAGACTTTGTGAAGGACAAAGGACGGTACTTCTGGTGTATTTTGCTGCCTTAATTCCATAATTTTTCCATCAATCATCAAGATTATCATTCTGGTTTCGTTACGAATTTATTTACGCCAGTTCTAAATGACTGACCGATTTCAGTTTTATCGATAAAGTTTTATGGAACTGCTAACTAACAAGTTTCATATGAAAATCCTAGCAGAGAAGACGAGCTCTCTGAGAATAGTCTGACTAAAAGATACGACAAAGATGTAAAGTGTTTTTCCCATATATGGGAGTGCACCTACAAGATTTTAAATAAATGCATATTTCATCGCGCTGTCTTTGCAAAATCCCATAATTCTTTATGTATAAGCAATTTTTACTTGTAGCACATGTAAATCTCCTATAAATTTAAATAAGATGTGTTATTCACGAATGATGTAATTTTAAACCAACAAAAATTCGTGATATATGTTCAGCTAGATTTCAATTGAGCGGGAAGCGTTGTCAGCCACGTGTGCTTACAAGACGTGACCTACGTGACTCGTAAACTTAAGAATCCTCCGATGTGACAGTCCGTGGTGATCTATTCCACTTGCCAAGATGCTGCTTTATGGCCTTGTCAACTGAGCGTGGGTTGTGCAAGTCGTCTTCAGTTATCGATGTACGCCACAGAACACGTCCTAGAACCTGTGGTTCCATTTCTACTTTCCCATTAGACCAAGTACCTTAATCTCATTGTGTCACATTTCATGAGTCATAGCTCAGAAACCTCCTTTGTGAAAGGCTGACCAAAGGGATCCACGAAATGGTACAATACAAAAATTATTAACTAAAATAATGACCAAGGAAATCACGGAACTTGGAATAAGTGAGGAGCAATAAGGTTTTCGACAGAATAGGTCGACGATTGATGCAATCTTTACCTTGAGACAGATTGCCGGAAAAGCTATCGAATTTAATATTGCGACCTTTTGTTCAGTGATTTCAGGATTGATTCCGCTCAGAAAGTACAGCGTGTTCATAATGCGTGCGTCCGCTTCATTTGTAATGTTCGATACTATGATCATATCTCACCTTCTTTCGAGAAGTTATCATGGCTTAGGTTACATGCGAGGAGAAATCTGCACTCACTTTCTCTCTTATATCGAATTATGCACGCTTCATCCCCCTATTATTTATTCGCTCGTTTTCATACTCTCTCTCGCTATCATAATATTAATACTCGATCACAACGCGATAACACGCTAGAAATTTCACTTCATACATCATCTCTGTATTCCTCATCTTTCACTGTTGCTACCTCTCGTCACTGGAACTCTGTGTCGCCTGAAGTCAAGGGCAGCCGAACATTGAAATCTTTCAAATCCAAGTTAGAAAATTATCTTATGACGAGTTGCCAAACAAACTTACTATTATGACAAGTGTTGTATTGCGTGTTTCCACGTAAGTTATTCACATTTTTTTCTGTTCTAGTGATATTTAACTTATTTTATATTTTTGTTTTCATATTTTCCGATAATGGTATATCTATAATGTGATAAGTTGAGCTATATATAATCATAATTTTTCTTACTGTGTGTACTTAAAAATATTGTATTCATTGTATACTTTGTACTGCACTATTTTATTACTATTATTATTATTATTATTATTATTATTATTAGCCTATTATTATTGTTATTATTTATTATTACTATTCTTATTTTTATCATTATTATTATTATTATTATTATTATTATTATTATCATTATTAATATAACAAACCTGCGTATTTATGCTTTATCGATTTAGAACAAGCATTCGATAGAGTAAAATTGAATGATGTGGTAAGAATATTACAAGAAAAAGGGGTAAAAAATTATATAATAAAAGTCATTAAGGAATTAAACACGAACACCACCACAAAAATTAGAATAAATGGTCAGCTGACAGAAAGAATACCACTAGAGACAGGAATTAGACAAGGAGATACCCTTAGTCCTTTTGTTTTTAGTGTCATCATGGATGAAATAATAAAGCAAACCAAGAAAGCAAACAGGGGTTATAGATTAGGAAAGGAAGGCATAAATATGCTTTGCAGACGATGTAGTCCTATTGGCAGAAAATGAAGATGATCTACAGAGGATGCTGTACAAATTCGAAATATCAGCTCAACGATTCAATATGATAATCTCCAAAAAAAAAAAAAAAAAAAAAAAAAAAAAAAAAAAAAAAAAAAAACACTAACAATCCCAAAACAACCACTTAGATGTAAACTGGTTGTATATAACAAAAGTATAATTAATTACCTTGGATCAAAAATCACAAGTAACAAAAATTTAATAGAAAAAGTAAAGGATCAAGCAACGAAAACATAAATTATATCGGGTTTCTTGAAGGATATAATTTGGAGAAATAAAAATATGAATGTTGAAAGTAAAATTAGGATATATAAAACATGTGTCAGACCGATACTAACATGTGTGATACAGAAACAAGGGCAGAAACAAAAAGGGCTCAACTAATGATGACAACAGTAGAATTGCGAATATTAGAAAGTATTTCAGGTTATAGTCTATATGACAGGAAAACAAATGAAGAAATCCGAAACAAATGTGGAATACAAGATGTTACTTTGACTGCTTTCGTGGTCTGTTGGTCAGCATGCTGGCTTCCAGATCCGGAGGTCCCGGGTTCGATTCCCGGGCTCGCCTCTCGGTGAAGGAGAAGAATTCCCTGGGTGACTAGAGTCTGGAAATTTATATGAATGTGATTGTGAGTGTGCCAGGTTAATATTAATTAACCAATCATCACAAATATAAAAATACATCAGGACTGTCGCTGGGCAGTAATCTGAACACACGTTTCAGCGTCACATTGTTGACAAGTAACTCCATCTGTTAGCACAATAATAGATGCTATAGAGTTACCAACAACGAAAAAAAAAAAAAAAAAAAGATGTTACTAAGTGGGTTAAAAAGAGAAGAAAAGAATGGAGAGATCATACTTTGAGGAAACAAAATGATCATCTATCTAAAATCGCCATGAAGGAAAAACCTGACACCACCAGACTGCTGGGACGACGTCCGAAAAGATGGCTGGAAAGCTGGTCACCTGCCTCGGGGAATAGCGACACCAATTGAAAACCAACAGGATTTGATCCTAATGAAAAAAGAAGAAGAAGAAGAAATGATATCTCCAGGGAAGATAATCGGTTCCATTACTTACGCTTGGCTTACTGTATCTGTGATAAGGATAATTTTAAGGTTAGGAAAATTACTGCGGCACAGTAAACGGGAGTAATCTGAGAAAGAACTAGAAAGAGAAGTAGTAGCACAGTTTAGTATATACAGTTGCGAAGCTCAATACTTACTAAATATGCAAACATAGATAGTTGCTGATCACCAGGATCGCTACTATCGCCTCACCACAGACCCTTTCCCTAGCAGACGATAATGTATGTTCGGGTTTTCTATTTCAGTGAAATATTATAACTCTGTTGCGTATCATTGCTACAGTCGAGCCGTTCTTATTTCCGCAGCAAATCACACGACAGCTTCTGATCAGCTGACACGCTGCTTCACTGGCAGTGGTTGTCGTCAAGGTTATGCAGACGACATACCGCTTCCCGCTCACGGTGGATGCTACTGTGTTGTCAAGTCTACCCTTGTACTCTTAACGAAGTTTTAGCACATGTCTAGTCTTAAACATCGAACGAAAAATTATTTCCTACGATAAATAATTAGTAATATATGAATACATAATATTATATATTACTGTTATTGTTGATCCCAGCATCCCAGGACACAGAAGACTTACCATGCTGTGCTATAATTGGTTTTTCCGACCATTTGAAGTAACGATTTTCGTAAATACAGAAACAATATTAGAAATTACTAAAATGGGAGAGAGCTGTAAAATATAATAAATAAACATTTTTTATGTGAATGAATAACTAAAACCACAAAACCTGTAAATTAAGTATTAATATGTTAGTATTAAAAATTTTGTCATGATAAGTCATTGCTACATAAAAAAATTACACGAAGAACCTTGTCTAACGGTATTGTTCAATTTAGAGGTGCTACGCGTAGATCGCTACAATCATTGTTAGTACCTGCCGCCGCCATAGTTCTCAGTTTATTTTCTTCTTTGCCGCATTGTCCGTACTTCTCTGTCGTTATTTGAGAAACCGTGCACTTGTTCACATCACACGCATCAGCTGTTCATTGCACCACTTGCATTAAAGGCAATAAACTACTCTTATTTTACGTTCATTTTCGAAATAATCTCTAACGCTAAGAATCATTTCTCTGCTTTGCGAATTGATGGTCTTCCGACTCCTCCGCGCCATTGTGATGCTGAAAACTCAGCGATAACACAGCACTAACAACAATACCGACTGATTGTTCGACAACCAGCTATTAGAACTGCGTCCGTTCACTATTGGCTTGACAGAGATTTAGCAACACCGCTATTGCCTACCTTCTTCGCGCCGAAAGTCGAGAAGGCGTGGCCACGCCGGAAATAAGAACGGCTCGACTGTAAGTTTTATTTAGTGTAATGTGTCCATAAGTTCCGTTTAATCCATCTTATTGAATAATTGAAGTCCATCTTATTGAATAATTTGTTGCAGAAATAATTACAAAACTCTGTTATTTCCATGTGAAGAGAATTTTACATGTTAACATAATCTATTCGCATCAACATTGTAGGTTTAGAATGGCAGTTATTTTGAGGTTTAATAAAAAAGAATTTATGTTGTGATTTTAATTTAGCACATCTAGGCCTACCTTCCTTAATTGTAGATAGAAAATTTACCATACCACTCCTTTGAAATTAGTGTACGTACGATTGTGTTACTTCGTCTCTTAGGTAGTAGATAAATACAATAATTCAATACTCAATTGTAGTATTAAAATACAGACAAATTGAATGTGCGGCGTACCATACATGACATTATGCTTAATTATAATGTATAATTGCGAATATAGGAATATAAATAATAACCTATAATTTCCATATGACATAACATAGGCCTACATATGTAATGGCAGGGCATTGGAGACTGTGTAAATCTAGTTGCTCTAGTAACAGCGCTGCGAGGTTACCGTATTTCAATATAGTGCAGTACAGCTGTTCTTTAGTCAAGTGTCCGAAGGCCAATAAGTCAGTACTCGTAAGGCGGTGGAACTAGCGCTGAGGTAGTTCGTGTGATTTCGGAAGTGAAAATCGTTGAATTTATAAGAGATTTTTTGTGGAGGTGCAGGTGATCCTATAAGCAAGGCATAATAAAAGCCATAACTAACCAAACCTAACCTGTCACAGATCCGTATATGCAAGGAGTATGAGTACAAAGGAATTACCTTTGCGCTAGTTTAGCCTACTAACATAGTACATTAATCAGACTTCAGATTGGAGTACCATAAGAAACGAATAAATACAACTGAAATAGAGACAATTTGCATTTACAAGTTATCACACGTAACTTTATGCTTAATTACAATGTATAAATGCGAATATTGAAGTATTGGTACAGTAAACATAACCTATAATTTCACCATATCAAAATATCCGTGCGGTGCAACTGAAAATTATTGAATCGTGCATAAATGAATGTACAAGAATTTCGCAATATTTAATTCAAATAAAGGGAGGTATTACCACAGTATACTATATACCTACAGTCACGAAGCTCAATATGTAGTAAAAATGCAAACATGGATAGTTGCCCACCCCTAGGATCGCTACTATCGCCTCATCATCGCACATCTCTCTCCTAGCAGCCGACAAAATATGTTACACTTTCGTTGTCGTGTTCTTTTGGAAAAATTAACACCTTCCTTCCATTATTGAAATATTAAATGCATAAAGTTAATTTATTATTTTAATGAAGTATATTAAATTGCACCATAAACTCGAAGATACCTGCAAGAAATAGGTTAATATTATTTTTGTTTGTGCAAAACGAACTGAAATTTACTATAATCGCTTCACTCATTCGAGATTATAGCGATAATTAACTATGAAACCAATAAATATTAATTTGCATTTCCCTTTACAACAATAATAATGGAAATATGAATTAATGGAGTAACTTACGTGTACCGGTACTTGTAGTGTAGGCTTACGTAGTTAACAAAGTGGGATGAGGTTAGGCAATAATAATCACACCAGAATTGGAAATAAAACGTGATCAATAAATTTTATTGTAACAGACTTTTTCTACGTCTCTAGTAAAGCAACAAATAAAAATAACAACAAAATTAACAGCTATAATTAAAAACATAGGCCTATCCTTTGAAAAAAAAAGTAGGCCTAAGCAATAATAATCCCACCAGAATTGAAAATAAAGCGTGATCAATAAATTTCATTAAAACAAACTTAATTTTTCTACGTCTCTAGTAAAATATTATTATTCCAATTATTGTGTTTTAGCCATTAACATTTTCATTACAACCAATAACGAACATTTCACAAGCATCAATGTGAAATACGCAACGAGCTAGCACTCGATGGAAATACGATTCAGTCCAAAGTCGACCGTGGACAGTCTATTGTTTCTAGTTGCTAACCGCTTGGAGCGCTTTATCACGAGATTTGCAAAAAATCACCTCAAGTTTCGCGACTGTATATAGTAGACTGTGGTATTACGCATAAGAACAACGTAATTTTCACATCAAAGTAATATTTCACCTTAACTCGCAAGTGGACTATGTCTGAAGTGTCTCATAATCATTGTTTTAAATTTATTAATGCAATTACACTACATTTTAGAGAAATATACATTCCAACTTTTAGTCACCCTTCATAATCGGGTTAAGCGAGTCACATGGTTTGCCTTACGGCCTGTATTAGATCACGATGGCAGTGACACAATCTATTGTTCCTAGTACTCACAGCGCTCCAAGCGGCTAGCAACTATCGCGAGAAATGCAAAAAATCATCCCAAGCTTCGAAACTGTATATACTAAACTGTGGTAGTACGACAGCAGCAATGGCTCTTAGGCCTTTCGTGAAAGTCATTAAAACAAAACAAACGCAAATTTAAAGAGCAGAATATAATTATTACACAAACACAGTAAAGTCGCTTTTAGACTAATTTTTTTGACGAGTAGTGACTTCCAGAAGCGTACAATGGCTAGTGATAACAATCCTGAAACTTCCTTCCTTTGACGGGCGGCAGTTCAAAGTGAATTATCTAGAAGTCTTATAAGGTATTGTTCGCCGCTGTCAGCTCTGAAGACAATGTACGCTATTAATTACGACATTTCAAACAAATTTCCCTTTCAAAAGAGACTCCCACGTTTAAAAAATCGCTGTATTTTATAATAAGCGTGAAACTCAATTTTTTACAGATTATTTAGTAGATTTAAAGCTCTAATTAAACTAAGACAGAATTCGAGCAACATAAGCATTTTTTTATTTGTTTTGTTGGTTTTTTTTGTCTTTCCTTTCCATTAGTATAAAGTTTCAAGTGTCTGTGTTGCAAGACTTGTCGGCTTTAATGGATTTTGTTGAAACAATTTCGAAGGGTTGAACAAACTTTTGTAATTATCTTCAGGAGACAAAAAGTATTTCTTTTCAGAATTAATTTGGTGAAAGTAATTACTGGCAGAAGCCGTTTCTTAATGGACCCCGAAGCAATGGATTACAGGTATGCATTCCGTGGCAAGGTTTCCTAATGGTTTCTACAAAACAATATCAAACTTTGCTTTTTCAGAACAAACCATAAAATAGTAACTTCTTTAACATATGTTTTGGCAAGGGACCAAATTATTATTTTCGGTTTATTACGAAGAGGATAGGTGTTTTATGTGAAATATAACTTGTAAATTGTTATGTACAAGAAGTAGTTGTGGGATGTGATTTATATAACCGCGGTTTATGCAAAAGTTTGAGCTCAGCTTTGATGCTGACTGAAATGTACGGTCGTGAGATCGAATTCCGTCCACAGCATGGGTAACTGTTTAGTGTCCCGTGTTGTTGTAAGTGGAGGTCCAGGGTCGTGCTTTCACTTCACGGAAGTTTGAGTGCATGTCTGTTTAACGCCAAGTGGAAAAAAATCAAGTGAGTTACTATTCAGAGTAAAATTCCGCTAGACTATTAAAAATAACTGCTGAAGAACAAAAAAAAGATAAAATTTATGCAGATAAGATGTTTCGCCTATCATTTTATTCCACCCATACTCCAGCATCTCAAGATACTGATTATAATAAAATTTAAGAGGTTCATTAAGGGATTACGTATAGCTTACAACAGTAAAATTTTTGGAAAATTCAACATTTTTTTCCTCCATTACTGTATATTGTACAATAATGAAAAAAATTCGTATGTGTAAAACATTGTCCTTCTGCTATATAAAAAAATATTTTTACTATTTAAAAAAAAATATATATATATATATATATATATATATATATATATATATGAACTATTCCATCTCAAATCGACCGAAATAGAGAGAAAATTGACCTTACAATTTCTAAATACAATAAAACTTTTTTTGTCCGTAGAGAACTGTGATACAATGCTTTGTGCAAAGTTTGAGGCATCAGAACTTCATAGTGTTTAAATTAAAAATATTTAAATTTATCGTATTTTCATCAAATTAGCAACTTTAAACTGTTGTAGCTCCGAAATCCTTTTACCCAATGATCAAAATCATAGTTTATTTTGATGCTGAGAAGTTAAAGTTTATATTGACATATAAACAGATTTTATTATTTTTTATGGAAATGGAGAAATTTAGATTTTCCTCAAGGAAAAATATTTTTAAAATATATAGTTAGATTCCGCATTGAAAGTACAAATAAACACATATTTTTTACTGATGGTACGTTGATAAGAAAGTATTGAAAATATCAAACAAAGAAAATAGATAGTACGCGCGTGAACTAACCAGCTGACTGTGAGGCGGGAGCTAGCTGAGACAAGCAAGGCCAGGAGACAAACACGTGATGTGTCGTCTAGCAGCGCATGGCTGTGCTAGCTTTATCACAGGTTTTCATAAACACAGGATTAAAATGACGCCCAACGCTCGCTTATCTTCAGCTCTCGGCCAGTACATGCGGTACTGCGCCGTTCAAGTGTAGATGTGTGAAAATAATTTATTTAATACCCTCGAAACTATCACCAACAAGAACTGGACATAAATATTCGCAACAACGTAGGAAATTACTGAAGGATATGCCTCCTGAACCCAGAAGACTGGCAGTTGCAAGCTTTCGTCTTAACACTGAACATGACATCCTGGGTAAACACCTCAATCGTCTTGGCATCCTTCCATCAGCGTCCTTGCATTTTGTGCCATCAACAGGAAGACATGGATAGACAACATCTTTCAAAATGCCCTGCTCTGAAATCCTCCAAGGAAGTCGACCGCTACTGGGAAGCCAGAGCCCGAATGTTTTTAATTACCTAATCCATAGTTTTGTTCACCACTTTCTTGTTTTTCCCTCAGTCAATGATAATAAATATCATGTACTAGCCATTAGACATCTAAATAAATACCCTCGAAACTTATTGCCGTACCACTAAGCAAACAATGCCGAATCTCTCTTAATAATGCAAGGTTTTTTCTCAATATTTTTTTACATTTTTACAAATGGCCAAAAAGCCTAAAAGTAAGTAAAATCAGATTATCTGTCTCTCTGTATACAATAAAAATAAGGATTACTTCTTAGCATAATCTACCAAATGTCAGCTTCAAAATGAGCTCCTGTTCAATGTTCTGCAGTAAATGGTTCCAGAGTTCTGAGCGCTGAAAGAGGCTTGTTTTTATAAAATACGCTAAATTTGTCGCTCAATAATAAGAAAACCATTTGACTTTCGATAGTATATTTTTGAAAATGCACTCCCCTCAACACCTTCTATAAGTAGGGAAAAAATTAGAGTATAAAAAATGCGAGGTTTTTTACTGATCGATTTCATATGGAATAGCCCATATATATATATATATATATATATATATATATATATATATATATATATATATATATATATATATATATACTGGGTGTTCAGTTCAAAATGTGTCTTGGCTCGCTGCATGCCGTCATGTGGCTAGCTGATGAGCCTAGAGAATTCAATCTTCCTTCACTTCCGCAGCTCAGGTGTATAATCTAAGAGGCAGAGAAGTTGGCTAGCAAGTACGGCGTTCATTCTGAAGAGTACGTGCCGATACGTACGGTAACGCCGGTAGTGGCAGGAAAGTCAACTGTTTGGAAATACGTACTGTCGAGATATGGGGAGAGAGTTAAGACGATTACTTACGTATTTGTTGACATTAACTTCGACGGTCAACATGGACACGGAGCATTTGATTTGTGTAGTGGAATGTTACCATACGCAACCGATGATAACAAATACCCTGCGTACGACTTGCCGGCGCAAAACACAGTTCGAAAGAGGTTATGGTAGCACACAGACCGTACAGACCGCCATCTGTTGCTACGACGTTCAAGTTATACCGTACACATTCTCAAGTTCAGAATGAAGAACGCCTTAAATAATAGGCAACTTCTCTAACATATAAACTGAAACTCGCTTCAAATCGGTGACCCAACAACAGTGACGTCATGACACACTTTGAAATGAACACCCAGTATATATATATATATATATATATATATATATATATATATATATATATTTTAATTTAAAATGGTGGCAGTTACTGTACAGTGATGAAAATTCCTTTCCCCTTGACTCGAACCAACGCTCATGAAATCTTAGACCGCGACGCTAAGACGGGAGACCTCCAATTATTGTAATAAAATAGCTAAATAATTAAAGTAAACTAGCATTCGGCCTTGCCAACAGTCGTGTACCCTTGACCCCAGCGACTCATAAAACGCTGGTCTAATCCAATGTAACGACTCATGAGTTCGGCGACATCAATGAGAATGCTGCATAATCAGCTTTTCATTATGTAATTTGGAAGGTACTAGCACCGTGTGTGCCAGCTTCTTTAGAAAGATCCGGTTTTTCTCTTCTTATTGCGGAGTACCTGAATGGACAGTAGATTTCGGAGAGGCATACCAGTCCCGTGTTAATGAAGGAGGAGGAGAGGTTGCAAGATGGATTAAATTGTTGTATTGGATGACAAACGTAATGTAGGTGGATGTGACAACACTGACAATAATTCTTCCCTAATCCCGGATGAGCTATATCAGAAGCATTGTTAAAACCAAAAGGATATTAACCTGCAATAAAGCCGTTTAGAATCAATTTTAAGGAATCTGTAAATAAGGAACAGATGCTGAATAAACAGTTGCAGACAGCTGACAAGCGATGCTTTCAAATTTAGAGTTAGCAATAATCTGAAGGCCATCAAAACATAGGAGTGTGAAATCAATGACATCTGAAGGTAAGGAAAACAAATAATATTCCATTACATTCTGCAGTAAAGACGTGATAAACTTTTGTCTGTTAAATGAGAAACAATGGGTGATAGCACACATGTCAGGTTGCAAAAAACACAATCAAGCTATGTAATTACTGCAATAAAAGTATACAATAAGATACCTACAAATATAAAGGCACTTAATGAAACGTAATTTAAATTTCAGATTAAGAGATGGCTACAAAATAATCCCTTTTATAATATGAATGAATTTTTTGAAAATGATGTAGTATTTTAGTTAAATTTTATTATTTTTTACTCTTTTAATATTTTAAATAATGACACATTGTTTTTTATATTATCACATTGACGAGGTCTCTTGTATTTTTGTACCTTCAGGCAAATAAAGAATATGAATATGAATATGAATAATTTGGATATTTAAAATTAAAACTATATTTATAAAGTAAAAGTGACATAATTTAGATTAATTTTGTACGAAATATAAGTAATAATTCACCGCTGTTACTTAATTTGTCATATTTGTCCTGTATTTCTGTTCTAGACAGAATGCATAGGCCTAACTTTAAATTAAAGTTAATTCTAATAATATAATTATACTGTCCATATTTTAAAATGAAAATATTCTCATTTAGACTCATTTTATACAATATGTAAGGAATAATATTGACAGTGGCTACTATAATATTCTTCATATTCGCCATGCATCGTTGTTCAAGAGACACTGCATAAAATAATACAAAAACAAGTTTTAATTTAGGTACCAGTATATAAATGACGGTTTAACCGGTTATACGGAGCTATTTATAATAGAACTAACACATTTATTTATTTATTTTATCTATCTATCTATCTATCTATCTATCTATCTATCTATCTATCTATCTATCTATCTATCTATCTATCTATCTATCTATCTATCTGTCTGTCTCTCTGTCTGTCTGTCTGTCTGTCTGTCTGTCTGTCTGTCTGTCTGTCTGTCTGTCTGTCTGTCTGTCTGTCTGTCTGTCTGTCTGTCTGTCTGTCTGTCTGTCTATCTATCTATCTATCTATCTATCTAATCTACCTACCTACCTACCTACCTATCTATCCTTCGATCCATCCATCCATCCATCCATCCATCCATCCATCCATCCATCCATCCATCCATCCATCCATCCACCTATTTATTTATTTCAAAACGAATAATGCTAGTCACAATTTCTTATACCTCAAATGTAGAGTAACTTCAGGAGATTACTAAAATGTAGAAAATTCTTTATTTATTCTGCTGGAAATTCACTTATGACCAGTTTTTAACGTCAAATTAAGCAGGAGTTTTGATTCCCTGTCACGAGATGCGCAGATGTTTATTCTGTATATTTATTGTCATCAAAATTATTATTCTTTTAGAGATCCAGTTGTTTCCAATTTGTTCACCAGTCCCAGTATTGTGTTTCTTTGGGGGGATTACGAACACCAAATTCTCTCTGGTGTGCCCTTTGAGTAGCTGTAATTGAATTCGTAATCCAGTATTGGTTCACAAGGAAGAGCCGTTGATTTAATGTGTACTGCATTTTCAGTGACTAAAACAAAATGTCGAAAACTGCCAACAAAAAGAAATAAAGAATAAACATTTGCGCATCTCGTGACAGGGAATCAAAACTCCTGTTTAATTTGACGTTAAAAACTGGTCATTAAGTGAATTTAGAGCAGAATAAATAAAGATTTTTCAACATTTGCTACAGAGATTAGTAATCTCCCAAAGAAATGTTAAATGTTATGTTTTATTTAACGACGCTCGCAACTGCAGAGGTTATATCAGCGTCGCCGGATGTGCCGGAATTTTGTCCCGCAGGAGTTCTTTTAATGCCAATAAATCTACTGACATCAGCCTGTCACATTTAAGCACACTTAAATGCCATCGACCTAGCCCGGGATCGAACCCGCAACCTTGGGCATAGAAGGCCAGCGTTATACCAACTTGCCAACCAAATCGACTCTCCCAAAGAGTCTCTACTTTTGAGGTATAACAAATTGTGGCTAGCATCATTCGTTTTGAAAGAAAGAAAGAAAGAAAGAAAGAAAGAAAGAAAGAAAGAAAGAAAGAAAGAAAGAAAGAAAGAAAGAAAGAAAGAAAGAAAGAAAGAAAGAAAAAGAAATATGTTAGTTCTATATAAATCACTCAAATGATTAAAGAATTGCCTCAAAATTTAAAAGATGGCCAAAAATGCCCTCAAAACTAAAAAATGAAGTAAAATGTCCTCAAAATTAAAAAAAATACTTAAAAGATACAGGGAAAAATCATAAAAAAAAATTACGTGAAAAAATCTATATTTTTTTAACCAGCAGCTCGTATCCAGGATCGCTTTCCGGATCGGAGATTTACTGTTCAATCGGTACATTTATCATAAGCAATATCCTATCGCTATAGCCTATGGTCAGAATAGCGTGGAGAAACCATTAAAGTCGGAAAAGAATAGTCATATTCCCGATCATTAAAGTGAATTAATTGTACTGTGTAAGTTAATAAAAATTTATTCATAGATAAGTAGTTAATAAAGTTAATGAACATGAACATGTGATTTTCTTAATAAATATCGAAACTTATACAGGAATATGACCTAATCGTTAATGAAAATCTTCTGTATAGACACACGCTTCAACATCAATTAAATAATTCAACCTCTTAGATCATTTTAATAACTTTCTAATTATGTGACTAAATCCAAAAATACACTACCCATTTTTTTTTGTTCCCATAAGCTTGTTAATTTATCAATGTTTTCCTAAAGTCCGTCATCAACTTATAAGCAATAATTAATTTTTAAATGCAGTTTTCATGATAGTTATCATGTAAAATAGTCATAAGAAAATAACCGTTTATATTTGAAATGACTGTATACGCTGCAAAACAACCTTCACTTTAGACTATTTTAATTTAATATGTTAACATTTTAAAACATGTACATTCATTAACGTTTTATGATATCCTGTATTTTATATTTTAACATAATATGGTTAATGCAACCTATTGCACATCAGCATAACAGTTCAACAGAAGTAATGTGACCTGAAGATGGTTTACAAAACCGAAAACGTTCATGAAGTAGAATGAAATAAAAAAAGTCACACTATTATATAAAACTAGTGGCTTGTGCAGCAAATGCTGCTGCAAACTAAGTTCGTTAGACGTTCAAATAAAAATTTTTCAGATTTATTTTCAATGAAGAATACTTGTCTTTTTGATAGCTATTTGCTTCCATAATAATGAAACATACTCCCTCTCAATGGATTTTTTAGGCCAAATACTTTTTCTTGAACCTATCCAACTTCAGTTTTTGAGTTTCAACGCGAAAACGCAAGTATCAATGTCAGGATTGTAGATTGTAGGCAAAAGTTAAAAAAATATCAGGTTTGCTAAGCTTTCGAATAATAGCATTTTCGTATAGCTGCTGCATGTAGAACTTGAAATGTAGAGCGTAAAATCATTTTATCCTACTAAGAGATCTTGCTGAAATGATCTCTTATTTTATCAGTAAGTAATACCTTTTGATCTTTCCTTAGGAACTGTAATTTTTGCGCTCTCTCGAGCCAATACTGAAGACAATGACACATATCAATATCTACACTACACCGCCATTAAGTATATGAAAAAGACCCAACCCCACTATAAAAATATTTGATTTTTAATAACAATATTATTATCTTACTTAAGTTTTGTAGTTATATATAGGAGCCACTCAGTAAATTATAGAAATGAAGATCTAAATTAAGATATTCTCTACATTTACTTATATAACCTCAAAACGTTTCACTTTCATATCATAAATATAGCATCAATATCATGTACAATTAATGAAAAATAGACGTATCATGATATTAACTATAATAATATTTAATTTCTAATGGTAATAATGTCGTCAAACCACCTCAAGGTTCGTAGATTTGAATATCCAATACACAGCTGTACTCAGAAAATTATACACTGCAGAATCAGTTTTTAATAACAAATTGAATTGAGCTCTAAATATGTCGGCAATCCTGCCTTCTTGTAATAGCCTATTGTTTATTATAGTGTGTGTTTTGTTCTGAAATTCAATCAAGTCGGCCGTGATTCAATAAAATTAGTTCTCAAAACTGACAACAGATGGATTTTGGAAAGTAGGAAAATTATGTAGGAAAATTGACATTTCACTGAAAACTACTATTTTTCCGAAAAACTTTGGATGCCAGACATGAAAATGAGGGGTCACTCATTAAAATCCGTTCAGCTGTTTTTCCCCAATTTCCATTACCAGTTCATATTATATATATAGATAAGCTTATGACGGACATTAGGAAAACATTGACAAAGAATACTATATTTCGCAAGCATATATTGAAAATATAGCATGAACAAATTAATCCAGAAAATAGTTTATTATAAATCTACAAAGGCGAGAAGTACAGGAATACATTTACGAAGATCGAAGAGCGACCATAAACGGAAGAGGTTCTGCGCCTACTTTGAGACTGATGGTGATTATAGTGTTGATAATATGATGTTTATCAATTTCTGGATATAGCGACGTCAATCAGGACAGGAGCTGTGTCCACGACTGTAACCAACGATGTGAAAGCTCAACACTTCGCAAACCGGTTTTTATTTTTTCTGCTTCTTACTGTCAATACTGCTGCGTGACATCCGTGCTAACGACGTATGCAGAATGAACTCATCAAACTGTTATTTCTCGTTTATTTCTTTTGGAAGCTTCGTTTTACAATTTTCACACGCCATGCTCATTCGAAACACAGTTTGACTCTCTTGATCTGAAAGCACGTGGTGCACATTAGCATATCTTCTGGTTTCCTGTTATGGTGGGATGGGTTCATGATTGTGTCGAAAAGGGTGTGTGTTTTGAAATTGAGTTGAGTGTTCAGGATGTTCTGGGGGTGTGCTTTTGTATGTTTGTATATTTCATATTCTAAATCAGGCCTGCACAAGGTTTGCGCTCTCCGAGCCGGCTCACAGCTCATGAGCGGAATGCAGATATTAGCTGCGCTCTGTATAAGGGTGGACTGGAAGAAGGGGTGATCTCGTACTAAATGTACACAAAAGAAAGTACTATTAAGAGTGTTCATGGAGTGAATTCCCGTCCAGTCTTTGCAAAAGTATCTTGGACTATCTACGTATTAGTAAAGAAATATTTATTTTACAGAAATAATAGAAATTCTATAGCTACTTAAATGTACAATATCATTTTGTTATATTTTTATTTATCAGTACATCAAAACGAGGTTTTATGCTGTTGGCAGCTGAAAGGAACAGTAGCCTACTGATCGTAATGAAACATCAGTTACAGATGTTCGATGTCTGCCTTTATTAAAGTTGATTATAGAAAACAGTTGCTCACAAATGTAAATGTTGAGCCAAACATAGCAATCATTTTCACAGCCAGTCTGTGTGGTCGTGGAAATTATTGCTAATGTTTAATCTTGTAAAACTCAACCAGGCTAGTAGTATTATTCAAACGATCTTTAGCCCTTAGGTCACATTGAAGATCAATAAGTTCGAGCTGTAAATCGTTAAATGTTAAATGTTATGTTCCGTCTTTTAGATTCCTCCATACTGTACTGTAGCAGTAGGTAAGCAATGTGAAACAGTTACTGAGAATAGGCCTACACACTGCACTCCACTAGATAACTGAGTGGTCGTTTCCCTCTCCTCTACCTATAGCAAGTCTATGTCATTCTGACGTATCTTCCTCTCCGTTTCGGCGAGCGGTAAACACGGCTCTCCCGCTCCGAAGGAGCGCGCGCGCTCGTTGAGCGCTGTTTGTGCAGGTATGTTGTAGAGTGTCACATTTCTGGTTTCTTAGCTGGATGTGTAATATTTTCATGTCAGTGTCTAGATTGCTGTAGATGTCATTGGAGTTCGTGATGTGTTCTGCGTAGGTTGAATTGTTGCGTAGTTTGGTTATGGCTGTGATATGTTCCTTGTAACGTGTTTGAAATGATCTTCCAGTCTGTTCCAATGTAGAAGTTATTGCAACAATTACTACTACATGATAGTTTGCATGCACTGTTCAGTTATATTTATTTGTGTCTCTTGTCTGTGTTAAAATGTTATTGTAGTGTGTTCTGTATGCAATGTTGTATTTTAGTTTCTCGAAAGATGAAGCAATCTTGTATGTGTTCTTGTTTTCGTATGTTAGTGTGATGTATTATGTGTTGCGTTTTCTTCTTTGCATTTAGTTTTTCTTGGTAAGTCATACGAAGACAAGAACATGTACAAGATTGCATCATCTTTCAAGAAACTAAAATACAACACTGCATACAGAACACACTACAAAAACATCTTAATACAGACAAGAAACATAAATAAATACAACTTAACGTTGTAATAGTTGCAACAACGTCTACATTGAACAGACTAGAAGATCATTTCAAACACGTTAGAAGGAACATAACACAGCCATAACCAAACTACACAACAATTGAACCTACGCAATACACATTATAAACTCCAATCACAACTACACCAACATCGACACTGACACGAAAATACTACACATCTAGCCAAACAAATATTAATATGACACTCTAGAACAATATGAAATATACAAACATACAAAAACACACCTCCAGCACATCCTGAAGACTCAACTCAATTTCAAAACACACACCCTTTCTGACACAATCATGAACACACCCCACCACAACAAGAAACTACTGGGTGGTCAGTTCAAAGTGTGTCGTGGCTCGCTGTATGCCGTCATATGGCTAGTCGATGAGCCTAGAGAATTCAATCTTCCTACACTTCCGCAGAGGTGTATTACCTATGTGTCAGAGAAGTTGCATAGCAAGTACGGCGTTCATTCTGAAGAGTACTTACTGATATGTAGGGTAACGCCGGTAGTGGCAGGAATGTGAACTGTTTGGAAACATGCACTGAGGTGAGTTTTTTTCTTACTGTCAGGATATGGGGAGAGGGTTAAGACGATTTCTTACGCATGTGTTGACATTAACTTCGACTGTCAACGTGGACACGGAGCATTTGATTTGTGTTGTGGAATGTTGCCGTACGCAACCGATGATAACAAATACCCTGCGTACGACTTGCCCGCGCAAAACACAGTTCGAAAGAGGTTATGGTAGCACACAGACAGTATAGACCAGAGTCCGTGGATATACAGAGTAGCGCAATCACCGAGTCGGCCGCCATTGTTAGTCCTTTTCAACACGCTAGGGATAGAAATATTTGAAGTAAAACTCAGATATTTTTAATTTGAAGGGCAAAAACGTCTAAAGGATCTTCTCACATTATAGAACTTTATTATCAGTCAACATACTAATGTATAAAAACTTCATTTAATAATTATTACAGCATAATTACGCATTTAAGTGTTCAGTATACTCCTTCATAAACATCACAGCAGCATGAACTTAATAAATTACAAGTAACAAATGAAAACAACAATTTTGCAAATAAAATAACAATAAATCTAAACATTTCCAACTGCATTCCTCGTGCAAACTCTCCGGCTTCCGCATATAAGGGCACACTATACTGAAATTTCTCGAAGTTTATTAGTTTTAAGAGTTCACAACAGTGAAACCAATAACTACCATACTTACGAAGCTAGATTCACCAAATTTTGATCACTGGTATATCTGCTTATTAGTGACAAGTGTACAAAATTGCATCCGCCTATGATACGTGGTTTGCATTTTATTAATTATTTTAATAAAATATTGAACCGCTTTATATAAAAAGTCGCACTACAATTGACATTATTCTTAAGTGATTTTCACTTACATGGCTCCTTACATACATGGAATCAAAGCTTACTATAAGGTTTTGTTGTAAAATTAATAAGTAAATTGCTAGAATTTTTTAGTAAATGAACAAAATTAATAGTCATAAAAATTCCTTGTAATTTACCCATTCGCTGTACAGAAAATTCCAATAGTAATGTTTGTTCCAAGGTATATAAAGAATCTTATAAGTGAATATCAATGACAAATAAAGTAAATTGTGACGCAAGGGACTTTTTGCATTAAGCAATACACTATATAATTAAGTTATTAATAAAGTGCAAACCACTTATCATAGAGAGAGACGAAAGTTTGTACATGTGTTATTATCAACCAGATATACTAGTGATAAACATTTTGTGAGTTTAGCTTTAAAAGTATGGAAGTTAGTAATTCCATTATAATGTCCCCAAGGATACACTGATGTGAGATTTTGTCATTTTTGGTAAAAAAAAAATCGTTTCTTTATTTTTATCTTTAAAAATTCATTTAGGGTCTAAAGATGCTCTCTGCCAATTTTCATGACCATACGACCGGTCTATCAGCTGTTTAGGGTCACATTTTTAAAAGGCTGCGAGCTCTGACTGTTAATTTAAATTCTCCGTCCACGACCCCCACTCTGAATTCTGCGAACATTTTGGAAATTACGCTATATTTCATACATTATTTATTATATTAGATTTCCGATTGAGCCAGTGTAGCTTCTTGACTTCTCGAAATATTTCTTCATAGAATCCAACAGGTGTTAGACCTACTTCAAAGGCTGCTTTCCTTTAAAAGATATTCAGTTACAAAGAGAGCACAACTCTTATCTAAAGGAAAATTCCACTTGTTGCTAGTAGCCATAACAACGTGTTTTCCATGCTTGGTTTTTGTTTGTGATACAAGAAATATTTGCAAGTTTCTAACAGTTTTATTGTTAGTGTTATAATAGTGTCTATAGTCCATAGTGATTTGTAAATAATATTTATCTATTATAGTGTTTTCATAAGATTACATAATTTTTAGTCATATTTGTTTACTAGTGTAGGTTAGGTGTGCACAGCGTGGTAGTGTATATAAGGATAAGTTCTGTATATAATATGATAGTTCTACATGTTCCAAAATGCCTAGAAAATAAAAAAAGACAGAGACCTGGTTAATTATTATTATTCCAAACTTTTGAAGTCAATGTTCTCCATTTTAATTTTCTGTAAAATTTTGCATTGCTAAAAATGCTACTCTTTCTACAGATTCTGTACTACATGCATGATTTTTTGTAGAGGTTTTTGAATATGTTCTTAAAAAAACTTATTATCAGTATTATACCTAACACTCATTTTTTGTTGTTGTTCTTGTTGTTTAGTCAATTGTCCGAAGACAGATTTGAACCTCATAAGTACCACCAATAAGGCATCACTCATGAGAAAACTAGGCCAGGAGATAATGGGGTAGGGTGGCAAGTTTCTTTCCCCCTCCAATGCATACTTCGCCGATTAGCTACATATTCCACTAATCACACTTCAGATACTTACAAACAATTGTCTTCCTCTGACACATATCGTCAAGTGAGATGTACTGCCTGATTATATCTATATGCATATCAGCCAGAAGAGGTATTTTTTAATATTAAGTTTTTTACGCTCGGGTTGAATTTTTCTGTTTTTACACTTCCAGTGCATTAAATATGTTTAATTATTTTTTAGTAAAATAAAGACGAAAATTGTATAGTAAGTTTCGTTTCTGAAGGTCTGAATGTATGTAGACAAAAATTCTGGCCAAAATAGTAGCAATTTTTGAAAACCTAAATTTGCACATTTTAAAATTAAAAATTAAAAGTACAAAATTTCATAGATCTACTTAGAATTGTTTAGAAAATTGAAATTTCACATCAGTCTAACCTTAATAGGGTTTCTAGTTTCTATGGTCTTTGTATTTTCTAATCGAGCCAAACAATACAATCTTGTCTCAAGAATAAATTCAGAACTTCACAAATATATTTTGTCATTGTTGCAAATAGCAAATAGGATCAAATTCAGAAATGCTTGATTTGAAACGGAGAAGATGGTAAAAATTTGACACTGATACTAATTGGTACGTGACTTTCATTTGTTTTATGTAGAAATATCATTGCTGAATCAACTTAAATTCTAGATTAGTTTTATAAAAATATTTTGGGGCCCAAATTTTGAAAAAATAAATATCAAAATACAGTCATTCATTAATCTCACAATGTATGCTCGCTTAGGTAGCGGATCCTTCCTTTTTATATTTATAGTCACTCCTTTCCTTTTTCCTTATTTCTTTCACCTTGTCACAGAGAAAACAAATGTGCGCTTTTTTCAGTTCTCTGTGAACAGTTCTGAACACAGTAGCATTGCATTTTTTCGCATTTAAATTACATTCTTTTCCCTATGCAACTGTATACTGCATAGCGCGCGCTGGACAAACAATGGCGGATTTGTCGGCATTTGCCGGCTCAAACGATTGCGGTACTCTGGATATCCACGGACTCTGGTACAGACCGCCATCTGTTGCTACGACGTTCAAGTTATACCGTACACGTTCTCAAGTTCAGATTGAACGCCTTGATTAATAAGCAACTTCTCTGATATAAAAGCTGAAATTCGCTTCAAATCGCTGGCTCACAACAGTGACGTCATGACACACTTTGAAAAGAACACCCAGTAGAAGATAATGCGAGATCTGTACTAGGCTTTGGAAAATGAAGAATTTCACTTCGAAACTAGTCAGATAGGTAATTTCTTCATGTTAACATAGTGAAGAGTGATCAATGATTATTATTATTATTATTATTATTATTATTATTATTATTATTATTATTACTATTATTATTATTATTATTTTTATAAGTGTTAAAAGTGTATATATAACAATGAAGAACTTAATTGCTAAAAATCTAGATCTAGTTGCACATGAACCATGTAATAAAATATCCACATATTTATCTGGTCAACTTTTCGTCTGAGCTGCATCTGGACGATCTCCCGCGACCCATCAAGACGCCATTTGTCCGAACAGAATCTTTGTATGAAAGCATGGTCATGTTTACTTGAAGCATAATAACCGCCAGACCACAGCGGACTGTAGGCCTACCCTGAAAGAGCAATTTAAATATCATCGTCTACATCGTCTTTACGAGACCATGTGGCCTATTACTACTAATTATTCCATTTTTTCATTACCTTCTCAAGTTACTCCTTCCTTTTGACTGAGACTGTCATATCATCTTTGGAGAATGATTTTATCCATTCTTTTAAGACGGTGACTCTATTTTTTGTCTTTATTTTAAGATCTGATGAGTGACAGCTTTACTGTGTAGTTTCTTTCTTATCTCTTCATGTTGATAAGATCCAATCGTTAACATTCTCCACGCTTCTTAGAAATGTCATTTCGATGGACTGGATACTGATCACATCTTACGTCTCATTATCCAGAATTTACCTCCCTGTAGAAGGGTAGGTATCCCTGTGCCTGTTGTGGTTCTTTCCTTGTCAGTTGACCCATTACTCTTAACTGCACAGTACCACACAACGACATCTGGATAATCTCGTCTGTATACCGTTGTCACAGTTAAAATAACAAAAGTAAACAATCAAATAGTAAAGTTATCCCTGTTACGTCTCGCGCCGTGACGTCGCGGTCTAAGGCATCCTGCCTAGGACTCGCGTTACGGATGCGCGCTGGTTCGAGTCCTCATGGGGAAAGAAAATTTCTCATGAAATTTCAGCCAGTCTATGGGACCGGTGCCCACCCAGCATCGTGATGGACTTGGGTAGCTACAATAGATAGCGAAATCCGGTTGAACGCAACTGTCTAAAAACGGATTCAGTATCCATCTGTGACTGAGTTTCTTCCAGAAATAGTAAAAAGTTGTTTAAATTGTGCAAACTCAATTGTGTGCCCGCAAAAAAAAATTTTGGACGAGTTCTTTAATTCACTGGAATGTATCAAATTCCCTTTTATCAAGTTATGTCAATCAGAAATCTAGTTTCTATAAATCTAGTCAGTAACAGCGCTATCATCATTTTCGATTTTTGTTGATCTATTCCCGCAGCTCTACGATGTTAATAGTTTGAAGTACTAGGAAAGATTTTTACGTAATATTTTTTATCATTGTTGCACCACATACTTGTATTTTGTCGTTCTTCTGGTGGTATCCAATGGTTTTTAGTAAAATTATTGTTGTTTTCGATTTTATGGGAATTTATATTTTTCGAAAGGAATTAAGAAGCGAGAGGGTCGAAAAAAAAGCTTCGCCAAAAGTGGGCGTCTTCAAAACATTTGGGAACCATTGGCCTAATTTCTTAATCTATACTAATTAATAAATCTGTAGCCAAAATTTTTCTGTTAATTTTCGATTTTCCAAGAATAATTGGTGTTAACATGCACAAGTAACCATCCTGAAACCGAACATGGCTTTTTTTTAATTTTTGTTTGTATGTCTGTCTGTCTGTCTGTCTGGATGTTTGTTGCCTTTTCACGCGATAATGGCTGAACCGATTTATATGAAAATTGGAATATAAATTAAGTTCCTTGTAACTTAGATTTTAGGCTATATGGCATTCAAAATACTTTATTTACTGAATTAAATAAATCGAAATATTTCGCTTATTATTGATTTTTGTGAAAAATGTTACATAACAAAAGTTTCTTTAAAAATGTTTTCCGATAAGTTTTATTCTTTACAAAATTTTGATAGGACTGATATTTAATGAGATAAATGAGTTTTAAAATTAAAATAACGCCATCTAAGGCAGTGTAATGAAATAAAAAACAAATGACTTCGTCTATAAGGGGCCTTGGACAACAACAATCGAAAGCTATTAAACATAGCCTACAGAGAATGTTTCTGTGTTTGTATGAAGTAATATCAGAAGCTAAATTAACCGATTTGTACAATTAATTATTATTTCACCATTGGAAAGTGTAGTTTCTCTAGATGGACATAATGCTATAATGTTATTACAGTAACGTCTGGGTAAATCGAGGACAGGTAAGATTAAAATAGCTTCTTATGCACAGAAAATTTGATAGGCTATTTTGTACATTTGTTTTCTGTATTTCTTAAAATAATATTTATGTACACTCATTTTAATCTCAGAGAATTAACGAACAACGAGAGTGTATTGATTTAGTATGCAGTAATAGTACGTACGTTAACTTAGCAATCCATTATTTTATAATTCAAATTTTAACTATGCACAATTGAATCGTGTTAAAATACATAAAATATATATGCAATAAATGCAATGCAAAAAAAATTGGGTAATGAGCGAAGCAGATTATCTTGCGCTGTTGTAAAAGTTGTTCCCTGGATCAAACGTCCTATTTTAATTATGTAATTACTTTATATTTATTTCTAACAGGTGCAGCGGAGCGCACGGGTACGGCTAGTTATTTTAATAAAAACAAATAGCATGTCTTAACAGCGCGTCTGACCGCGAAACCAGGTGGTCCGGGTTTGAATCCCGGTCGGGACAAGTTACCTGGTTGAGGTTATTTCCGGAGTTTTCCCTCAACCCAATACGGGCAAATGCTGGGTAACTATCGGTGCTGGACCCCGAACTCATTTCACCGGCATTATTACCTTCATCTCATTCAGACACTAAATAACCTGAGATGTTGATACAGCGTCGTAAAAATAACCCAATAAAAAAAACATGCTTTTGTTTGCTCATGGCAAACATCACAAGGCCTACTAATTTTATATAGGTCTCCTATACGAAATTGCACAAAATTTCGACAATTCGTGTAGCGTAAGACAGAATGATGACACAGGAATGCAGAATGACGAGTCAAGTCCTGCAGATTCGCTAAGCAAACAACTCCTTCAGCGTTCAGGCTGAACACGTCCCACACAAACAAGTAAAAGACTCAAAATGATGATTGGAGCTCGTTACTGTGGGCGAGCAGTGCAAGTGCCAACAATGGCAGTCGTCAGCCGGAGTGACGTGGATAAACACAGAGTGGCAGCTCCGCCCACTTCCATCGCATTGTTGCAAGGACATGGATACTTCAGAATGCCGTCATTAACGAGCTTTCGAAATGCGAGACTTCTCGACACCTCTAAGAATTCAGTCTTTCTATTTCGCAATTAACCTGATTAAGCTATACTTATTGGTTCGCAGGCAATGAAAAGAGTATATACCTGTCTACATTTAGGCATCCGTAATCCTTTCTGTTTTATGTACATCATTTTTGGTCATTCTATTACTGTTGAGCCCATTTTAGGCCCAGAGATTAACTTTATAACTCTTTACTGTGACTAGAAATGTTTAGCTTAGACTAGAAATGTTTATCTTAGACTAGAAATGTTTAGTTTAAATGTAGTTCTGTTTATAAGTATGCATAAGGGTGTAATTATTTGACTTATTTGAACTGTTGTATCAGTGAAGCGAGGTGAGTCAGTGAAGTTACGGTTTTACAGTGCAGTGAATAGTTCCGATCAGCGATAATTTATAATGTAAATGAAATGTGTTCTGTAGTGTCAGTGAAATGTGTCCTAAAGTATCAGTGAAATGCGTCATAGTGCCACTATAGTGAGTGAGATGAGAGTAAAGTGAAAGACTATTATCATAACCAATGTGAATTAATTGGGTTACTTTATGTATTAATATTATTATTGATTGTAATTACTGTGTTAAATAGTATTGTGTATTCTTATTGTATTGTGTATCTAATAATTGTATTGTGTATTGTATAATTGCATTTGTATTATACAGGGTGTCTCAAAAATATAGGGCATAATTTCAAGTACGTATTCTCCATATGTAGGCAATACAAAAAGTTCATTACAACATGTGTCCGGAAATGCTTGGTTTCCGAGTTGTGGCTATCAAAACAGTGATATTCACCGGAAAGTTTTTCTTCCCGCACGTAGGTGCCGTAACAGAAGATATTAACAGAGAACACACTTGACAGTTAGTTCCGAGGCGAAGGGTACATTGAGTGTTGTGTTTGGCGTCGTACTGTGCGACATGTACTCAAACCAGGAGCTGGCAGAAGTGCACTTCATGTACGGTAAGGCGGACGGCAATGCTGCTTTGGCTCGTCGTTTGTACCAGGAGAGGTAGGCCTATCCTGACCGATGGATCGGTAGAGGTGGCCCAATTGCTTGGCCTCCACGCTCACCTGATTTCAAGCCTATCGATTTCTACTTGTGGGGCTATTTGAAATCATTGGTATATTCGTCTGCGGCGCCTGACTTGGAATCCCTTCGGAATCGAATTGTGGCAGGTTGTGAGGAAATACGCAATACTCCTGGAATTTGGGATCGTGTTTGCAGGGCCATGAGACATCGATGTGAGGCCTGTATTCAAGCAGGAGGTGGACATTTTGAACATCTGCTGTAAAGGCAACTACCTGCGGGAAGAAAAACGTTCCGGTGAAAATCACTGTTTTGAAGGCCATAACTCGGAAACCAAGCATTTCCGGACACATGTTGTAATGAAGTTTTTGTATTGTCTACATATGGGGAATACATACCTGAAATTATGCCCTCTATTTTTGAAACACCCTGTATAATTGTATTATGTATTGTAATTTTATTGTGTACTGTTTATATTGTGTATACCACTGCCATCGGGTGCTTGCCCACTTGCAGTGTAAATACATACATACATACATACATACATACATACATACATACATACATACATACATACATAAACATTAGGAAATTACCTGGCTGACTAGTTTCTGGTTGCTGTTTTTTTTTTTTTTGGCCGGATGTGAAGTATTTTCATGTCAGTGTCTATGTTGCTGTAGTTGTGGTTGGAGTTTGTGATGTGTTTTGCATAGATTGAATTGTTGTGTTGTTTAGTCAACAAGACTATAAGGAAAAAATACACACTATCAAATACGTATCACTAGAAAATGGATACAACTCCAACATAATAGACATCATAAGAAAGACTAAACTCAAACAAGAAAACGCCACACAAACACAATAACAAAACAAATATATTACGCTAACATACGAAAACAAAAACACATAGAAGATTGCATCATTTTTCAAGAAAATAAAATACAACATTGCATACAGAACACAGAACACTACTAATTGCACAATTTGGGGCATCTGGCCGACATCTACGACTGATCACTAGGATCCAGAATACAAAGCAGAAGTTATCTAAAAAAATACAATATGATTTGCGGAGAGGATACGGTAAAAGGTAAAGGTATCCCCGTAACATGCCATGAAGGCACTTGGGGGGCATGGAGGTAGAGCCCCATGCTTTCCATGACCTCGGCACTAGAATGAGGTGGTGTGGTCGGCACCACGCTCTGACCGCCTTTTACCCCCGGGAAAGACCCGGTACTCAATTTTATAGGAGGCTGAGTGAACCTCGGGGCCGTTCTGAAAGTTTGGCAACGAGAAAAAATCCTGTCACCACCTGGGATCGAACCCCGGACCTTTCAGTCCGTAGCCAGCTGCTCTACCAACTGAGCTACCCGGACAATGTTAAATTTAAAAAAATAAAGTACAATTTGATTTCGGAGAAACATGGGATGAAAGTACAATGAAGAGGAATGAAACGAAGTAAAAAATAGTATTACGTAGTGGTGTGTGGATAAGCTTCAGGGCTTCTACCGCGTTGTCTTGGTGTTATTGGCTGACGTTTCGACCGCTGTGTTGTGGCCATCTTCAGAGCAGTTGTTGGATAAGGAAATAGTCTGCCAGCTATTATATATATATATATATATATATATATATATATAGTAGTCTCGATGGGGGGGAGTACTTGCTGTGATAGGTCGTACGTTCTCCTTCTGGCATCTGATTGGTCCTACGTGGTCCAATCCGGTTGAGGTCTGTATGAAGGATTGGACCACGTAGGACCAATCAGATGCAGACTACTATATATATAATAGCTGGCAGACTATTTCCTTATCCAACAACTGCTCTGAAGATGGCCACAACGCCGCGGTCGAAACGTCAGCCACCAACACCAAGACAACGCGGTAGAAGCCCTGAAGCTTTTCCACACAGCATGTACACCAGCCGAGGAAGCCTACGCGAACAGTATTACGTAGTGTTATACAAGTGATTGTGTAAAATGGATAATGAATATTTCAATACCATTAGACAGATTTTGTTAATGTTCTCTTATTAGAAACATTTAAGAGAAAGGAAAATGGTTTTGGTTAACTTAAATGAAGATCCCCTAGCGCCAAAAAGAAGTCCTTTCACTTCCCATGTACAGTATTAATATTCATTTTGTACCTCTCACTGAAGTGATGAATATATTTTAACACACTGACATGACACACAAACTAATACAACTTAACAGGTATATACAAGCTATCATGCAATAGTAATTGTTGCAACGACTTCTACAGTGACATCAAAAACTTCTTCCTTGTACTTTGTTTTTTTATTATACCATGCGGGCTTTGCTTAATAATATACAGTTGCCATGGTAATATTTTACATTGCATAGGTACAATCAGGACAAAGTTAAAAATGAAAGGAAATAGTGTTTATTGTCTCTTTACATTGGACAGACTGGAAATCATTTCAAACACGTTACAAGAAACATATCACAGCCATAAGAAAACTACACAACAATTTACCATACGTAAAACACATCACAAACTCCAATCACAACTATAGCAACACAGACACTGACATTAAAATACTACACATCCAGCCAAAACACCAGAAACCTGACACTCTAGAAAAATATGAAATTTACAAACATATAAAAACACACCTCCAGCACAACCTGAACACTCGACTCAATTTCAAAACACACATCATTTTCGACACAATCATGAACACACCCCACCACAACAGGAAACCAGAAGATAGCGCGGGATCTTCACTAGACTTTGGAAAATGAAGAATATCACTTCGAAACTAGTCAACCAGTTAATTTCCTAATGTTAACATAGTAAAGAAGTTATAGGTTTAACTAGTGATTATACACTATCTACCAAAAAGTAATTGGGCACTGTTTTTAACTCTTTAGAACCTCGTGGTACCACCTCTTGTTGCTGTAACAGCAGCCACCCTGTCAGGCATGCTCTCCACTAGTTTGTGTAGGATATCCACTGGAATGCGTCACCATTCCTCTTGCAACATGGCACTCAGTTGGACAATGGAAGTTGGCCGCATCTCCCGAGACCTCAATCGCCGGTCCAATTTGCCCCAAAGGTGCTCAATGGGATTGAGATCAGGACTCCGTGCAGGCCAGTCCAACCGGCGAACATTATTGTCTGCATATCACTGCATAGTAGCCACCGAAACATGGGGCCAACTTCCATTGTCCAACTGAGTACCATGTTGCAAGAGGAATGGCGACGCATTCCAGTGGATATCCTACACAAACTATTGGAGAGCATGCGTGACAGGGTGGCTGCTGTTATAGCAACAAGAGGTGGTACCACGAGGTTCTAAGTGGGTAAAAACGTTACCCAATTACTTTTGGTAGATAGTGTATGTGTTAAAAGTGTATATAGAATAATGAAGTATATTTTTAGCTTAAATAGTTCAAACTTAAGTGTACATCTTGGAGATTGTAAGAAGAATCTTTATTTTTGTACAATTTGTTTCCTTGAAATTGAATTATTTTTGCCTAGTTCATGAAAATTATTAAATTTTAATTCCTAAATGTAATTTACAGTATCCCGTGAATATGTTAGGAGAAAATCCACAAACGATTAGGGAAAACGCGGAAATTTTACTTGAAGCAAGTAAAGAGATAGGGTTGGAAGTAAATCCCGAAAAGACTAAGTATATGATTATGTCTCGTGATCAGAATATTGTACGAAATGGATGTATAAAAGTTGGAGATTTATCCTTCGAAGAGGTGGAAAAATCCAAATATCTTGGAGCAACAGTAACAAATGTAAATGACACTCGGGAGGAAATTAAACACAGAATAAATATGGGAAATGCCTGTTATTATTCGGTTGAGAAGCTTTTGTCATCTAGTCTGCTGTCAAAAAATCTGAACGTTAGAATTTATAAAACAGTTATATTGCCGGTTGTTCTGTATGGCTGTGAAACTTGGACTCTCACTTTGAGAGAGGAACAGAGATTCAGGGTTTTTGAGAATAAGGTTCTTAGGAAAATATTTGGGGCTAAGAGGGATGAAGTTACAGGAGAATGGAGAAAGTTACACAACACAGAACTGCACGCATTGTATTCTTCACCTGACATAATTAGGAACATTAAATCCAGACGTTTGAGATGGGCAGGGCATGTAGCACGTATGGGCGAATCCAGAAATGCATATAGAGTATTAGTTGGGAGGCCAGAGGGGAAAAGACCTTTGGGGAGGCCGAGACGTAGATGGGAAGATAATATTAAAATGGATTTGAGGGAGGTGGGATATGATGGTAGGGACTGGATTAATCTTGCTCAGGATAGGGACAAATGGCGGGCTTATGTGAGGGCGGCAATGAACCTCCGGGTTCCTTAAAAGCCAGTAAGTAAGTAAGTAAGTAATTTATAGTATGCAGAATTCGAGGATACTATTTTACCACTGGGCGAAATCGCTCTGTAAAAGTGGTTTTCAAAATATTATTCCAATAATTACAAATATTACAGAAATAGCAATTCAAATGAAAAGACCATAACTTTTACTGAGAGTTACTGAAAGAGCGCCCACACCCTGAAGTAGCAGCGGCGGTGGCAGCGTGTGGAATGTCACAAAGCACAGAGCGATAGCATCTGCGGAGCGCAGTCTTATTACGTGGCAGCGGGATATTTATTACGGAGCACTCTATACGGGATTAGGTCAGGCACAGAGCTCTTGTTCTTTGTACGCTGCATTGTATTGTAATGAGACGGGGTGAGAAATATGCCCGCTATTATGCAAACTGCCTTCCCTCTTCATATGTCGTAGCTCTAAGTGATCATTCACGACCTCTTAGCATATTTCGCATATTAAATATTACATCAAAACTCTCTGTTATGTCTCATTTGTTTCTCGCAGCTGGAAATAAAATAACTTAATCATCTTCACTGAATCATGTAATATCTCCAAGCTGTTATTTCATTCAGCTAACATTTCCAGTGCCAAAATTACGTTTTATTGCACTGCATTACATTATGATTGGCTGCGATCTATTAGCCCAATGGTTTCCAAAGTGGGGGTCACAACCCATAGGGGGTGTCGTGTAAAGAGCGGAGGAAGTAGCGAGTTGATTTACATTATATCTTTTCATTAATAATCTTCCCCGTATGTAATCGTGAAAACTTTGTAACTAATTCAACAGTTCATAGCATAAATACACGTCAAAAAATGACTTTCATACTCCATCGGCAAGTCTATCGTGCTATCAAAAAGGAGTGCGTTATATGGCAGTAAAATTTTTAATAGCCTCCCTATCGATATAAAAAATGCAACTCAAAACATAAGATTATTTAGGGCCAAATTAAAGAAGTACCTAATTTCTCACGCCTTCTATTCTGTAGGTGAATTCATGACATTCAATAACACTTCATGAAATTGATACTAAAACTTTGTGTTGTACTAGTAGACTCTATTGTAAATCTCGTCTGTATATATTTCATCTAGACTGTGACTATAAATTAAGACTTTATAATAGTATTAAGTTTTTTGACTTGTTCCATATTCTAGCTGTAAACAATGTATGAATACCATGGAATGTTAATAAATACAACACAATACAATACAAAATAAAACAAATAGCGCCTTATTAGCATACACTTACTCTGTGTTCAAAAATATAAAAATGAACGTTTAAAATGAATTAAAAGATATATATATATATATATATATATATATATATATATATATATATATTCAGTAGTTATAAAATAAAATTAATTAATGTAAAAAATGTGTTTCTTTTTCAGAAAGTAGCGTCTCATATCTTTACTAAGTATTCGATAGACATCGTGATACTATTTCAAAGCTCAAGGAAATTCCTCGCTTTTGTTTTGATGAGAATCATAGAAGAAGAAATAAATACGAGGTTGCAAATGTTATAAAATATTTAAGAAGACACTAGGCCTATACTGAAATTACTAACTTCCATATTTTTAAAGCTAAATTCATAAAACTTTAATCATTGGTGTATCTGGTTAATAACAACACAGGTACAAAATTTCATCCCTCTATGATAAGTGGTCTGCATTTTATTAATATCTTAATCAAATATTCGTATCTCGACGACAGAATTCAAATAACGAAAACTGACAATTATTCAAATGAACCTTCAATTATTAATATAGGTGTTCCACAAGGCACAGTTCTAGGCTTTATTTTATTTTTAATATATATAGTAATGACTTATTAAAAATTGACTTACTACAATACAATGGTGTTCATTATTCTTATGCAGATGACACAGTTTTATTTTTGGTGGAAAAACCTGGCATGATACATATAATAACTCAAATAATGGATTTAAATTAATAAAAAAATGGTTTCACATAAATTATCTTTCTATCAACGAAAATAAAACCATAATTATTCCATTCTCATTATCTGAAAAATGTAACAAACCTCCTACATCTATATTAAGTATTAAATTACATAATTCTGATTGTCGTCTTATACAGTGTAATTGTCCGATTATTAAGGAATCCTACGAAGTTAAGTATTTAGGCATAATTTTCGACAATAATTTAAAATGGAACCAACACATTAATTACCCTGGTAATAAATTACGTAAAATAATATATTATTTTGTTTTATTGGGGAATTACTTGTCAATAAGTTTATTACGCACAATATAATCGGTAATTATGTATGGAATTATAGGAAGGTGTTTGCTTATGTAAAGCCAATTTTAATTCTCTTTATTTATTACAGAAGAAAATAATTAAAATATATCTTCATAAACCTTTTGATTTTCCATCTCAAAAATTGTTTTTAGACTTTAATGTTCTTAAAATAAGACAAATTTATTATATTGTATTAATAACATTCATACATAGAAATCGAAATAATTTTGTATTGTATTCTCATAGTTATGAAATAGAAGGTATGAATTCTTTAAGATTGTTTGAACCAGAATGCTACAGTGCTACAGTATTTAATCATAGTAGTAATTTAGGCCCAAGAATATATAACAAAATTTATATTTAAATAACCTAATCTTGTCAATTCTAATAGTTCTGCCATTAAAATATTTAAAAAGTTATGTATGGATTTTATAAAAATTGAGAAATTGTAAATTTCAATTTATATATTATTATTGCGTAGAAGACATAAGACAAATTGTACTATATACTTCTTAATTTCAATTCAGGAATCCGCCCCTGAGCACGAGTCCTACTCTTTCAGGGGCGAGCTAAAGTTTATGTTACAATTATTAGCAAAGTAAATAAATAAATAAAATATAAGAAGTCCCTTTCGTCAAAATTTACTGATATTTACTTATATGATTCTTTACATACAGTAAGCCTACATTGGAACAAACATTACTATTGTGTTTTCTGTATAGTGTATCGGTAAATTACTAGGAATTTTTGACGCTTATTAATATGTTTATTTCTTATTCTTTCATAATAAAAAAATTCTAGTAATTTACTGATTAATTTTACAGTAAAGCTCTATAGTAAGTTTTGATTCCATAGATTTAAGAATGAATATAAATAAATATCAGTTAAGAATAATAATGTAAACTAAGACGTAAGGAACTTTCTATATAAAGCGATTCAATATTGTAATAAGATAGTAATAAAATTCAAACCACTTATAATAGGCAGATAAAATTTTGAACATTTGTCATTATTAACCAGATACATCAGTGATCAAAATTTGGTGAATCTAGCTTAATAAATATGGTAGTTATTGATTTCACTATTGTGAACTTTTAAAAACATGGAACTTGGAAATGTCAATAAGAATAATGAGTTTGTTTTACAAGTTCGAAGTATTATCTTAATTCATAGCTGATCTATGCTCTGATAAAGAGAGGTCTAGTTTCAACATTTCGTCGGTAGGTACATAGGCCTTTTTCAATTAATTTTTCCTATAATTTTTATTTAACCAAGTTGAACACAACTGTTCAAAAACGGATTCAGTATCCTTCTATCCTTCTGTGACTGTCGTAACTGAAGAGTCCAGGGAAAAACACGTTTAGTCCAAATTTATTAATTTTTATATTTTAATTGAATCAGCTTCTTGTCTATGCGGATGACATGAATATGTCAGGAGAAAATACACAAACGATTAGGGAAAACACGGAAATTTTACTTGAAGCAAGTAAAGCGATCGGTTTGGAAGTAAATCCCGAAAAGACAAAGTATATGATTATGTCTCGTGACCAGAATATTGTACGAAATGGAAATATAAAAATTGGAGATTTATCCTTCGAAGAAGTGGAAGAATTCAAATATCTTGGAGCAACAGTAACAAATATAAATGACACTCGGGAGGAAATTAAACGCAGAATAAATATGGGAAATGCGTGTTATTATTCGGTTGAGAAGCTCTTATCATCCAGTCTGCTGTCCAAAAATCTGAAAGTTAGAATTTATAAAACAGTTATATTACCTACCGGTTCTTCTGTATGGTTGTGAAACTTGGACTCGCACTCTGAGAGAGGAACATAGGTTAAGGGTGTTTGGGAATAAGGTGCTTAGGAAAATATTTGGGGCTAAGCGGGATGAAGTTACAGGAGAATGGAGAAAGTTACACAACACAGAACTGCACGCATTGTATTCTTCACCTGACATAATTAGGAACATTAAATCCAGACGTTTTAGATGGGCAGGGCATGTAGCACGTATGGGCGAATCCAGAAATGCATATAGAGTGTTAGTTGGGAGACCGGAGGGAAAAAGACCTTTAGGGAGGCCGAGACGTAGATGGGAGGATAATATTAAAATGGATTTGAGGGAGGTGGGATATGATGATAGAGACTGGATTAATCTTGCACAGGATAGGAACCAATGGCGGGCTTATGTGAGGGCGGCAATGAACCTCCGGGTTCCTTAAAAGCCATTTCTAACTTACTAACTAACTGGTAGTTAAAGCAGACATCTTCAAGATTCCCTAATTATACAGGGGAAAAAACTCGCTTGGTTTCACGTTATGAACATATTAAGGAATAGCTATAAGGGAATGAATTGTCATTCTGCAAGTCTGTGAACATTCTCCTGAAATTATGCAAAATGTGACTGAACATTTTTTTCCCTTGGACCCTTCAATTGTTTTGATTTTCTTCCAGAAAATACTCAGAAAGCTCTTGTTCAAAATCGTACTTTGAGTGGTATTCACTGATTTTTTGCTAGAGCTTGTACAATAAAGAACTTTATTGAGGCTTCCGTTGTGTATACATTTTTAGTAGTTGATATTAGAGGAATAAATGACAATAAATTAATTTCTAAAATTATAGTAGTTTGGAATTTTACAGCAATTTGTATTTTTCGAAGGAAGTCAAGAATCTGTACGGTAGTGAGGGCGTGGAGGTCGCAAACAGAAGTATTACCCTAAAGTGTGTCACGCTTTTAAAAAGTTTAGGGACCAATGTAATTAACCTATACAAGGACGAAACACAGCTTAATATTACTAGAAAGCTAAATGTGGGTTCGAATCCCCTCTTAGACAAGGATACTATTACTCACTGTGAATATGATGTCCAAAGTTTCTACGGTAGAAGTTGATACCAAGCGAAAATAATTACATCACACTACGTATAATGCCAAAAAAAAGTTTAAATATGTCCGTATAAAGTAGCCTTCTATAACATGAAATCGAACCTCCCACTTGTGAAAGTTATTGTAGGGTAAATACTGGAAAATAACCCCACATAAATTAGACTATCAATAAGAATTGTAAGACACAAAAATAGACATGAAATACAGCGTAAATATTCCGTTCTATTATTACTTGAATAAGTTCCCTACTCATCGTTAACAGACGTATAACTTTTTTTTTGAGCTGCATTTAGTTTCAAATTTATGGCCCAGATTTTTGCTACGACTGCATTCACTCTAATATTACAAAATATTCCATCAAAACGGGCTCTCAAGTATTGTCGGAAAAATTCACCATTAAAATGGGACACACTCACGGACAGGACAACGCGAATTCGATTATGCGCACTGTTCAAAACATACAGAGGTGAGCCTGCCTGGAGAGAAATAAAAAATAGGTTGCAGCCGCCAAATTACTCTTCAAGGAATGACCACTCATATAAATTGAGGGAAAGAAGACAGAGGACGGACACTGGAAAGTTTTCTTTTCTCAATCGTACTATCAGGGACTGGAATGCTTTACCTGCAGACTTAATAAAGGCTTTACCAACAACCAAAAATGTATTTAAAAATAGGCTTAAGGACTTTACTAATAGACGACAATTATACACAGTATTTAAATGGTGTAATTGATATTTTGTTATTGAAGTGTTCTATCAGTGAAGAATTATGTTGTGTCAGTGAAGTGTGTTGAGTAAGTGAAACGTGTTCCTGTCAGTGAAGCTTTATAGTTTATAGTGGCAGTGCAAAGTATTTGAACAGTGAAATGTTTTTGAAGTGTTAGTGAAATCAGGATAGAATCAGTGAAATGTGTCGTAGTTCCAGTGCAGTGAGTGAGTTGACAGCGAAATGAGTGTAGTGTTGAAAGGTACTTGTGCAGATATGAACATGTCATACACGTGGGTTTTAGTTCGAACATAGGTTTAAGGTACAAATTAAATTTACTTTAAATGTTATTTTAAGTGATCGTCCTTCATTTAATTTAGGATGTTCCCTGTTGTTGTTATTATTATTATTATTATTATTATTATTATTATTATTAATTATTATTGTTAGTATTAATTATTAGTATTATTATTAATTGTATTTTTATTAATTGTGTTTATTATTGTCTTTATTGAGTGTAATTAGTTACCAGTGCCACCGGGTATATACCCATTGCAGTGTGAATAAATACATACACATACAATATAAAAGAGTTACTAACACCACAACCATGAGAATAAACCTGCATCAATTGGACTTTATTATCGCAATTATTTACTCTGAAAGGAAAAGAGTCTGTGAGATCTGAGTGGACGTACATCTCCCTCCCTTATCTTTAGTAAGATTTCACTACTACGTGAAAGAAGGCCAAGCTTATCTTTAATCACATCAGCGCCTTGAGTTGCGGCATCTTCTCTGACACTAGTATGAGGCTGACAGTCTATGCGGCAGACATGTAGTTCAAGACTGTTTAATGCTCATGACGAAAGCTTTTTTTGGGTATTATTACTGACCCCAGTCTAATTACGTTAAAGTATAGAAATAGTAGGCCTATTTAATTTTATTTTCTTTTCCACTATACTGTAAATTCTCGCATTAACACAAACACAGTCCAAACATTTAAAAGGGAAGCTAACCTAGACGATAATATGCATATTGTATTACAATGTGGATAAATAAAAATTTATTAGAAATAAACGTACAGCAGAGTTCGTATAGGTCAGTTTCTGTCAGATGCGTTTCCAATTCACTGTGGGCTAAAGCAGGGAGATGCACTATCACCTTTACTATTTAACTTTGCTCTAGAGTATGCCATTAGGAAAGTCCAGGATAACAGAGAGGGTTTGGAATTGAACGGGTTACATCAGCTGCTTGTCTATGCAGATGACGTGAATATGTTACGAGAAAATCCACAAACGATTAGGGAAAACACGGGAATTTTACTGGAAGCAACTAAGAGATAGCTTTGGAGGTAAATCCTGGAGAGACAAAGTATATTATTATATCTCATGACGAGAATACGAAATGCAAATATAAAAATTGGAAATTTAGCCTTCGAAGAGGTGGAAAATTCAATTACGAGTATTTCGGACCAACAGTAACAAATATAAATGACACTCGGGAGGAAATTAAATGAAGAATAAATATGGGAAATGCCTGTTATTATTCGGTTTGAGAAGCTTTTATCATCCAATCTGCTGTCAAAAAATCTGAAAGTTAGAATTTATAAAACACTTATATTACCGGTTGTTCTCTATGGCTGTGAAACTTGGACTCTCACTTTGAGAGAGGAACAAAAATTAAGAGTGTTTGAGAATAAGGTTCTTTGAAAAATATTTGGGGCTAAGAGGGATGAAGTTACAGGAGAATGGAGAAAGTTACACAATACAGAACTGCACGCATTGTATCCTACACCTGACATAATTAGGAACATTAAATCCAGACGTTTGAGATGGGCAGGGCATGTAGCACGTATGGGCTAATCCAGAAATGCATATAGAGAGTTAGTTGGAAGGCCGGAGGGAAAAAGACCTTTGGGGATGCCGAGACGTAGATAGGGGATAATATTAAAATGGATTTGAGGGAGGTGGGATATGATGATAGAGACTGGATTAATCTTGCTCAGGATAGGGACTAATGGTGGGCTTATGTGAGGGCGGCAATGAACCTCCGGGTTCCTTAAAAGCCAGTACGTAAGTAATTAATAATAATAATAATAATAATAATAATAATAATAATAATAATAATAATAATAATAGTCAAAAAATCTTAAAGAATTTATGAAACAGTTATATTACCGGTTGTTCTGTATGGACTCTCACTTTGAGAGAGGAACATAGGTTAAGGGTTTTTGAGAATAAGGTGCTTCGGAAAATATTTGGGGCTAAGAGGGATGAAGTTACAGGAGAATGGAGAAAGTTACACAACGCAGAACTGCACGCATTGTATTCTTCACCTGACATAATTAGGAACATTAAATCCAAACGTTTGAAATGGGTAGGGCATGTACAGTAGCACGTATGGGCGAATCCAGAAATGCATATAGTGTGTTAGTTGGAAGGCCGGAGGGAAAAAGACCTTTGGGGAGGCCGAGACGTAGATGGGAAGATAATATTAAAAAGGATTTGAGGGAGATGGGATATGATGATAGAGACTGGATTAATCTTGCTCAGGATAGGGACTAATGGCGAGCTTATGTGAGGGCGGTAATGAACCTCCGGGTTCCTTAAAAGCCAGTACGTAAGTAAATAATAATAATAATAATAATAATAATAATAATAATAATAATAATAATAAACAGATTATATTACATAAAGCTAATTAATGTTATTCCAAAATTAACTAAATTTGTTCCTTAGGCAAAATGAAAATTATTGTCTGCTAGGTGGAGATGGAATTTTTCATCTAGCTGTAATATCCCGAGTTTTACTCTCGATTCTATAAAATCTAGTAGTACCACATTAAAAGACGTCAGAAGCGTGGTGCCGACAACATCTGTATTAGTGGGATGAATAAATAATAGTAACTCACTTTTCCTGTTTCTATGCGCCTCAACATTTAATTAATCATATAAAGTTTGTGTGACCGCAACGTGTGTATATTTTTGTGTGTCTTTACTTTGTGTATAGTGTTTTTTCTCTCTCTCTCTTTATTTCTTGTGCAGCTTTACTTTGCAGATAGTGTATTTTTTTCTGTTTACTTCTATTATTGTATTTGTATTCCTGGTGTTGTGGAAGAGAAGGCCTGATGACCTTAACTACACCAGAATAAATAAATAAGTAAATAAATAAATAAATAAACAAACATCTAACTGGCTTCTTCACCATAATTTCTGATTGAATGGTTCGTTATAACGTGTTCATAACAATGTATTGACTGAAAAGCTGTTCTGCGTAAGACATAGGGTACACTTATGTAAAACGAGATTATACATGTGCATGGTACACGTGTTTCCAGCCTACTTGAGCGTCGCTCTCAGCGGAAGCTAGCTTATCAGATTGTTCAGTTCTTCTGTTTATTTTTCCTCCCCCACGTCTCTATTCAAGTTCTTAACTGATTCCTTGCTCTTTCCCGAACTACAACTGCTTCACTATTTTCTTTTTCCGACTGGCTTGGTTTTTGTTCACTAATGTCCCCAGTGAACAATAGAAATCAACGTCGGCTTAAGTCTGCTGACAAAACTTCCAGAATTATCAACAGTAATCTCACTAGAGGTTTTGATTTATCTAGAGAAAATCAAAACTCGAGTGGGATTTAATTGACTATTACACGATTAGAAGAAAGTATATAAAGATTAGAAGTAACAAAGTACTCCAATACAATAAAATATTAATTGACTTACGAAAATACAACTGTCTTCGAATGTATTATTGTACCACCTCAAAATTACGCTAGATAGCAGTACCTGTTTTCTTGTTATCAGTTGTGCCAACTATGAACTTTATTGAACTCTGTGGACGGTTATTAGTCAAGAAGGCTTTGTTGATTCGCTTTCATTTTTATTAAAACATTTGCATTCCACTTCAATCATCCGGATCCCAGTAATCAACGTCACTTGAAGAAGAATTTCAATAAATCTTGGTATTAAACAATCTCTGATACGTGACTATTCATAATATCATATAGCAGAAGCTATAACAAACATAACCTAAATAATATAAACGAGCGTTAGTAAAATTTTAATTATGATGAAATAAACAAGAAACGTTTTAATTGACGATGATGAAATAAAAAATAAACATGAATAATTTTAAAAGAAACAATTATTGAAAGTAGGTACAATTTTCAAATTTGAATGTTTTAGTGGTTGGTGGTTCAGTTGATGTTATAATGGACGTGTGCGTAAAAGAACTGAACTCGTTGATGTACATGGTGTATCCCTCAACTTATTCAGGATTTCCGAATGGTGCTCTTCATTTATTTGTAAATAGGATTTCGGGGAAGATGCATAGCTATGACCAGTGATCTTTATTAATTCTTGTTCTTGAATGCCAATGCGAGTCATATTTGAAAGTGCTGTGCATCGACTGGAGTGGTTTTTAATTTTTTTGTTTTTTGACGTCCAGACCAGTGCAGTTTGAAATGTTGGCAAACAAAGAAACAAATGCTAGGGTAGTGATAAAAATAAACAAATGCTAGGGATGCGATAAAATTATGCGATAAGCAGCCATGATTGGTTGAAAGACGTCGTTTCGTACCGTTTTATTGGACAAAAGTAGTGTGACGTACTAAAGTGTAATAGTCAGATCAAAACGTTTAAACGGGAATGTCCTCTAAAGAAAAACTTAAGTCTTAAGCGTTATCTGCCAATACAAATTAAAGTATTCAGAGAACCTCAAAAAATGTTTTGAAAATCTTAATTTAAAAAGTATTTTCGTATGCTGTTAGTGCATATTTGCTCTGTGATATTTACTGCTTATCCATTAGACATATAGAGAAGATACAAATATTTTTCGACCTCTTTATCATAGTATAGTCTTCAATCGAGGAGCAGGGAATTCCAGATAAGTATTCCAACGATAATTCAACACGCGATTTAAGTCTTATAGAAAATTGTATTTGTTTATGTAGTCTGGTTCAATTATCCTAATTCTGTATCCTGTAGACGTTACAAACAATCACACATTTCCTCAAATTCTCTATCACATTTAACGTTAATGATGAAAATAAGTCTATTTACAACCCATGTATTCCTTACTTCAGTGAGAGATACAAAATGAATATTAATACATGGGAAGTGAAAGGACTTCTTTTTGGCGCTGGGGGAACTTCATTTAAGTTAACCAAAACCATTCTCCTTTCTCTTAAATTTTCTATATGAGGACATTAACAAAATTTGTCTAATGGTATTGAGAGATTCATTATCCATTTTACACAATCACTTATATAATACTCTGTAATTTTTTTTTACTTCATTTCATTACTCTTCAATGTACTTTCATCTCATGTTTCTCCGAAATCAAATTGTACTTTATTTTTAAATTTATCATTTTTCTGTATTCTCTCCGCAATCATATTGTATTTTTAATTTAACCTCTGCTTTGTATTCTGGATCGTAGTGGTCAGCCGTAGATTTCGGCCAGATGTCCCAAATTGTGGAATTTGTGTGTGTGTATTAATAGGCCTATTATTATTATTATTATTATTATTATTATTATTATTATTATTATTATTATTATTACGGGAATTTTACTGGAAGAAAGTAAAGAAATAGGTTTGGAAGTAAATCCCGAAAAGACAAAGATATGATTATGTCTCGTGATGAGAATATTGTACGAAATGGAAATATAAAAATTGGAAATTTATCTTTTGAAGAGGTGGAGAAGTTCAAATATCTTGGAGCAACAGTAACAAATATAAATGATGCTCGGGAGGAAATTAAACACAGAATAAATATGGGAAATGCCTGTTATTATTCGATTGAGAAACTATTATCATCCAGTCTGTTGTCGAAAAATCTGAAAGTTAGAATTTATAAAACAGTTATATTACCGATGGTTCTGTTTGGTTGTGAAACTTGGACTCTCACTTTGAGAGAGGAACAGAGATTAAGGATGAATAATTTCGAGGGAAAAATTGTTCCGGAGCCGGGTATCGATCCCGGGACCTTTGGTTAAGCGTACCAACGCTCTACCACTGAGCTACTCGGGAACTCTAACCGACACCGATCCCATTTTTCCCTCTATATCCACAGACCTCAAAGTGGGCTGACAACCGTCAAGCAACCAACTTCGAGTGCACACTAACTCCGTGTGACTTAAATTGTGGTTTTCTGTTAACGAACAGTGACGTGTATTATGCAAATTAAGATTTCAGGTATAACTCCCTGTAAAGTTGATTTGAGCGTTGGTACGTTAAACCAAAGGTCCCGGGATCGATACCCGGCTCCGGAACAATTTTTCCCTCGAAATTATTCAAATCAACTTTACAGGGAGTTATACCTGAAATCTTGATTTGCAGAGATTAAGGATGTTTGAGAATAAGGTGCTTAGGAAAATATTTGGGGCTAAAGGATGAAGTTACAGGAGAATGGAGAAAGTTACACAACACAGAACTGCACGCATTGTATTCTTCACCTGACATAATTAGGAACATTAAATCCAGACGTTTGAGATGGGCAGGGCATGTAGCACGTATGGGCGAATCCAGAAATGCATATAGTGTGTTAGTTGGGAGGCATGGGGAAAAATACCTTTAGGGAGGCCGAGACGTAGATGGGAAGATAATATTGAAATGGATTTGAGGGAGGTGGGATATGATGATAGAGAATGGATTAATCTTGCTCAGGATAGGTACCAATGGCGGGCTTATGTGAGGGCGGCAATGAACCTCCGGGTTCCTTGAAAGCCAATAAGTAAGTAAGTAAATTATGTCAGGTGAAGAATACAATGCCTGCAGTTCTATGTTGTGTAACTTTCTCCATTCTCCTGGCTCTTACATAGTCTATTCTATATCTAGCTACTTCTCTTGCTACTAATGTTACCCCTCCTGTTCTATATAGACTTGTAACATTCCAAGTACCAAGTCTCAAAACCTTATTCCTTTGCTATGGTCGTGCCAGAGAATCAGTCCCATTCCGAGGCTTATTTGAAGGTTTCGTAACAAGCTGTTTTTTACTGTGACGGGTTGTTAGCCCTTCGCCTAACCCCCAAGCTGGAGGACCACCCCTCATCGGCTGTCCGCGACTGCTTATTCAATATATTCACAGCTACCCTCCATATTTGGAGGCCGTCTCCTCGATCCGCTACCTGAGGACGCGCCATGCCGTGGTGATAGGGACCCACAATATTATTATCATTATTATTATTATTATTATTATTATTATTATTGTTATTATTATTATTATTATTATTATTATTATTATTATTATTATTAAGATACATGGATCATATGCGCAGACTAAGAGGAAGGCATAAAATAGGAAAAATTGTAGAATGTTGGGTTTGCAGTGAAAGATCTGCACTTGAGCAGAAAACTATGAGTGAGTGAGTGAGTGAGTGAGTGAGTGAGTGAGCGAGCGAGCGAGCGAGCGAACGAACACGAATGAATGAATGAATGAATGAATGAATGAATGAATGAATGAATGAATGGAGATAAAAAGAAATCCAACTTTGGTCAAAGGGTGCATCGGATATTCGGTAGAGGGTAAATTTAATTACACTTACAATTCACTGGACACACCTTTGTGAGCTCAGAGATTCTCCCATACATGGACAATAACCCCGTGACCCCAGATGTGGTCCATTTGCAGTATTCTGTGAGTGTTCTCCCTGAGGTATCCTGACCTGGCGAGAGGTCAAGGCACGGTGGAGGTGTGGGAACAGCCGCTCCATGGTTTACTACTCCCCCTCGATCATACATAAGAGAGAGAGCGAGCGGTTCACTCCACGCACGTACAGCATCCAGAAAAATTGCAGCCCAAACACTAAATATCACTTATTTTAACACAGCTTAAATGGTTGACTCTTCCCTCTTCAAGGTCAGGCAATATTTTGCAGTACTTGAATGTGTGTCTCTGTGCCAGCATTGATTTGTAGGCAGATTTCAGTTTGTAAAGGTAAAACGGACATAAATAATTGTGATCTTAGCACGATGAGCTCGAATCAAGGGGCATCTCATAGCGTTTCCCAGGCAACCTGTATCTCTTTGCACAAGAGCCTTCCAATGAAGGCTAAACCTCTGCCTACATAGCACGAACCACTCTAGAGAGGCGTACACAAGAGGGGAATATCATGTACTGGTCTGGTGGATGCAAACTGTGGGAAGCAGAATCTATTTAAGAAGTTGCGTAAGTGCATAAAAGAAACTCTTACATGAACTTCTAGCCTATGAAATTCATGTAATTTCATTTATAGGTTATCTATAATTTACAGACGTGGACAAATTATTAGACAAAATTAATTATATCTGCAACAAAGTTGTATTTATCGGCAGAAATAATGAACAAAAATGTATTTTGCACATAAATAATGAACAGAAAATTGAGTCTTGAGGTTACTAATATTTTGTGAACATTCCCATATTCTTCATTAACACTTTGATTTTGTCAGGGATGCTGGAAACCAAAGTTTGACACTTTCTTTGAATATCAGCATTATTTAGCCAGATATCAGACAATGCTTAAATGAGTCCATGTTTTGTTGTAAGCCTCTTTTTGTTCACTTTCTTCTTCAGTATAAAGCACATATTTTCAATTTCGTTTATGTCCGGTCTTCTTGCAGGCCATGGGAGAACAGACTGTTGAATATCTTCTGCAGTATATAATTAAAACACCAGTAGTACCGATACAGCCTGACAAAATATACTTAACCATTGGAAAAATATACCAGAAGATGTAAAAAATCATCTTTACAACAATAGAGACTCTGTGAATTATACTCATAGTTGATATGACGAATTATATTATGTTTCCAAGAAAAACGTTTTAGTTTAATAATTTGTCCACGTCTGTATTATTATTATTATTATTATTATTATTATTATTATTATTATTATTATTATTATCATTATCGTCGTCATCATCATCAGCATCATCACATATTTATCTACACTTCAAGGAATGGTCATATTGCTCATCCTGGCTTCACAAACCAACCCATCGTCTCTCGTGCTGTCCAATTTCTTATCCTTCTCCCGATGTGATAGTTGAATGCAATCTTAGGAAGTCTGAATTGTGTAAAGAAATAAACTAAACTAAATCTGAGTGGAGTTCCATCGTTCTGAAAAGCACTTGCAAAGTGAGTCCCAGCAAGTGTTCATCAATACGTTATGATTTTATCTGAGCTTTTAGTAAATTAAGAGAAAGCTGAAATCTATATCTAACTAGAACAGTGTTTTATTATTATTTTTTATGAATTAAAACATTTTAGTTGCAATTTTAAAAAATCGCTTGTCTCTGAAGTCGAGAAAAAATACTTTCAAGTCATGCGAAAGCGTCATCTGAGAAATCAGCTCTGCACTTAAAATAACAAGAAATCATGAAATAGTAGGAGGTATCCCACTCATGTATCCTAAAGTCTTAAACATTAAAAGTGAACATAAATTAAATATGCAAATGTTGAGTCGTCAGTTGTCAATCTATGTCGATGCAAATGACATTATGAACTCTGTTACTTCCGTACGCTTGTCATTTAACTTTTAGTTATCGTTTAATGACTAATATTTTATAAACCAATGAGAGTGCTAAGTAAATACAACTTCACGGTAAAACCTTCCTCACAGTGTCTGTCAGATCTTGCACCAGTTTTTCTTGAGTCATATGATTGGTGAGCTTTATCACCTGAATTTCAATGAGCTTATCAACAGTAATCTCACTAGAGGTTTTGGTTTATCTAGAGAAAATCAAAACTCGAGTGGTATCTTCATTGAACTCTGTGGACGGTTACTAGTCAAGAAGGCTTTGTTGATTCAATTTCATTTTTATTAAAACAGTTGCATTCCACTTCAATTATCCGGATCCTAGTAATCAACGTCACTTGACAGATGATTTTCAATAAATCTTAATATTAAACAATCTCTGATACGTGACTACCCATAATATCATATAGCAGAAACTATAACATAACCTAAATAATATAAATAAGTGTTAGAAAAGTTTTAATTAGGGATGATGAAATAAACACGAAAACTTTTAATTAACGATGATGACATAAAAAATAAACATGAATAATTTTAAAAGGAATAATTATTGAAAGTATAATTTTCAAATTTGAATGTTTTAGTGGTTGGTGGTTCAGTTGATGTTATATTGGACGTGTGCGTAAAAGAAGTGGAACTCGTTGATGTACATGGTGTACTCCTCAACTTATTCAGGATTTCCGAATGGTGCTCTTCATTTAAGTCTAAAAAGTAGTCATGAATTATATGAAGGGTTCAGAACCATAGTGGGCCAAGCGCCATTTACTAAAACCGTAGAAAACAAGGGTTAAAATGAAGTTATTACCATAATTCAATGTAAACATATAGCAAGTAATATAAAGTATATACATTAAAACTCAATGATATATCAGTCTTCATTAAATTATGGTATTCACTTAACTTTAACCCTTGCTTTCTCCGTTTTTAATAAATGGCACTTGGCCCACTATGGCTCTGAACCATCCATATATTGGTGAAGAAATATATTGTGAATTTTATTAGTAACAACAATGTAATTTATTCGCCACAATAATTCCTTTCTACAATCCACCTTAAACGCTCTCGTCAACAATTGGATCTTCACTCAACACAGTATTCGTTATAGCACTCCACCGACGACAATGACAACTTACTTGGACTATTACGCACAACAATGAACTGTTAATCTTAACTAATATTTACACAGTACTATTTACAAATCAGAACTACCAGTTCTCAGTTCACAGTTCTTCTATCTCAGTCACTCGAGTTCACAGTATCTCGAACCACAGACCTTCAGAGACAGTTCACTGTACTCGAACTCGGGTCCCTCCAACTGCGGTCCACTGCACTCGAACTCAGGTCCCTCCAACTGCGGTCCACTGCACTCGAACTCAGGCCTTCGGATGCTGACGCAGATGCGGACGCACACTCGAGTCGAACTCCGGCACACAAGTCTGGCTTGCTTGCTCTGGCTTACTCACTGACTGAATAACTGAAAACTCTGCTCGAGTTCGCTGGCGCTTCTTCTTTTATAGGAAAATCATAGTTGCGAGAAATTTCTACAGGTGTGTAGAGAATTATCTCGATATCTCCACTTCGACGGACTTCTGGAATAGTCGGGAAGGTCGTTCCACATTCACTGCGTTGAGTAGCAGCTGCGCGCGCAGCCTCCCCTCGCGTGTAGGCCCCTTTCCCCTTTCCCCGTGAAGCCCGCACGATATGCTCTCTCGCGGGACGCTGGTCGTGAGTTCGAATCTCACGTCGCTGTCACAGTATTATGTAATATTTATTGTTACGGTAAGTTCACCAATACTAATACATATTTAGCATTAATGAAAATCTCGGGTTTAGCCTCGATGTCTTGAGTGAAACGTTTTATGCGCAGACTCCGTACTTCTGTTCATACTGTAACAGTCTTCTAACTACATTTCTACTTTCAATTGCAATGCACGGGATATATTTAATATCACGACGCTGAAGAAAGAAAATACCATGAGCACTCAAAATTATTCCCGTATGATAATCAGTAGAAGTGGTAATCTCGTCAGAGACATTGAACTTCGACCTCTTCAGGCTGAGATGGGCCTTCTCATGAATACAACTAATATCGAGGCAAAGGACTGGCAACCTCAGAACAGTCGCTATGGTAACAGTAAAGATACGACTTCATTATCCTTCAGGAACGGAAGAGTTAATACAGGGATCTCTGCTATTACTACACATCTCCCACTCGATTCGGATCGAAACACGTGTTTCTATTTCAATTCCATACAGTAAGCTGAGACACGGTAATGAATGGGTAGGTAACCTGCATTCATAAGCAAACAATTGAATTGAATGCTGTTGTTTTTAAAACAGCATCAGTCACGTTGTTCCAAGAGACCAACGTATATCATTAAGTGTGATGAAAGCGAAGCCTCTTGTAATGGCTTCGTGAAATGAATAGTCATTTAGAGTGGGATCTTTTTCTCTTCCTCCCGTGAGAAGACCGATTCATACTCTAGCCTGTGAATCGTGATGTACAATTTCGAATCTGAGTCATGTATCGTATACAACATTACTCTAGCCACCTTAGCTATCACAGATCCCGGATTTCGCGCTTTAACGTCTTTACAATATATCTCTCACGTAACGTATTACACAAACAAGTACAGTAAACTTACTGTATATGCATAAAATTTAATTAAAACAATTCACGAATAATAATAATAATAATAATAATAATAATAATAATAATAATTACTTACTGGCTTTTAACCCGGAGGTTCATTGCCGCCCTCACATAAGCCCGCCATTGGTCCCTATCCTGAGCAAGATTAATCCAGTCTCTATCATCATATCCTACCTCCCTCAAATCCATTTTAACCCTATCTTCCCATCCACGTTTCAGCCTCCCCAAAGGTCTTTTTTCCCTCCGGTCACCCAACTAACACTCTATATGCATTTCTGAATTCGCCCATACGTGCTACATGCCCTGCCCAACTTAAACGTCTGGATTTAATGTTCCTAATTATGTCAGAAGAAGAAGAATACAATGCGTGCAGTCCTGCGTTGTGTAACTTTCTCCATTCTCCTGTAACTTCATCCCTCTTAGCCCCAAATATTTTCCTAAGCACCTTATTCTCAAACATCCTTAACCTATGTTCCTCTCTCAAAGTGAGAGTCCAAGTTTCACAACCATAAAGAACAACCGGTAATATAACTGTTTTATAAATTCTAACTTTCAGATTTTTTGACAGCAGACTAGATGACAAAATCTTCTCAACCGAATAATAACAGGCATTTTCCATATTCATTCTGTGTTTAATTTCCTCTCGAGTATCATTTATATTTGTTACTGTTGCTCCCAGGTATTTTAATTTTTCCACCTCCTCAAAGGATAAATTTCCAATTTTCATATTTCCATTTCGTACAATATTCTCGTCACGAGACATAATCATACACTTTGTCTTTTCGGGATTTACTTCCAAACCTATCTCTTTACTTGCTTCAAGTAATTCCTGTATTTTCCCTAATCGTTTGTGGATTTTCTCCTAACATATTCACGTCATCCGCATAGACAAGCAGCTGATGTAACCCGTTCAATTCCAAACCCTCTCTGTTATCCCGGACTTTCCTAATGGCATATTCTAGAGCGAAGTTAAAAAGTAAAGGAGACAGTGCATCTCCCTGCTTTAGCCCACAGTGAATTGGAAGCCCATCTGACAGAAACTGACCTATACGGACTCTGCTGTAAGTTTCACAGAGACACATTTTAATTAATCGAACTAGTTTCTTGGGAATACCAAATTCAATAAGAATATCATATATAACTTCTCTCTTAGCCGACTCATATGCCTTTTTTAAATCTATGAATAACTGACGCACTCTACCCTTATACTCCCATTTTTTTTCCATTATCTGTCGAATAAAAATATCTGATTAATAGTTGATCTATTACGCCTAAAACCACACTGATGATCCCCAATAATTTCATCTACATATGGAGTTAATCTTCCCAAAAGAATATTTGACAAAATTGTCTACGATGTCAACAAAAGTGATATTCCTCGAAAGTTACTACAGTTAGTCTTGTCCCCCTTCTTAAAGATAGGTACGATTATGGACTCTTTCCATTGTTCTGGTACAGTTTCCTTTTCCCAAATAGCAAGTAAAAGTTTATAAATTTCGCTAGATAATACGTTTTCACCCTCTTGTATTAATTCTGCTGTAATTTGATGGATACCTGGAGACTTATAATTGTTCAGGATGTTCTATCAAAATTTCGACTTCAGAAAATGTGGGTTCGGGTATAAATGGCTCAGCACTTTGTATTTCAAATTTCGTCCCGATCATTTCTATTTGGCCTATGTATATTTAGTAGTAGCCCAAAATAGTTTTTCCATCTGGTCAGCATAATGAGGGGCTTTCAGAGTATATTGCAAGAATGTGTTCGTTGTCGTGGAGACCATTCATAAAATGTAATTTTTAAGAAATAAGTACAGATTAATAAATTGCATTCTATAACAGTGTTTCCAGTAAGAGTGCTGTCTGTTAATTCAATTTGATTGTTCCACAACAAGGCTATGAAAACCGTCACATTCTACTGGAACACCTCATGTAAGATATCTTTCAATTTACCTCAGAGATAAAAGACGCACAGGGTTAGATCGAGAGAGGCACAAATGCCTCCTGACAACTCTGTCCTAGCGGAACATTCTCTTAATTTCTGTCATTGAAACATTAGCTGTATGGGTTGCAGCTAGCTACTGCGGAAAAGGGCAAATTCACGCTCTCCGTCGGTTAATTGTCTAAAAAAAAGAGGAAGGGACGGCAAAATAGTTTCTATGATTCTTCGGAGCTCATGACGCACTATACACAAATTTTCTCTTCATGGAGGGCCACATCTTGAAGAATATATGGGGTTTTTGAGAGCACCAACAAAGATTATTTTTTCGAGTTCACATATCAATGGAGTTGAAATCAAGCCTCGTCTGAGAAATATATTAAATCTCTCCATTATGTACATTACTCAAAATTCATTCGCAAAATGTGAGCCCAGGTACAAGATTATCTGGCTCTAGTTTAACCAGGGTTATTTTTACGGCTTTAATTTGGAGCGAGAAAATGAGAGTAACGAAGAAAGGAGAGATGTATATGTATGTATTTATTCACACTGCAATGGATATATAACCGGTGGCAGTGGTAACTAATTACACTCAATAATGACAATAATTAACTTATTAATTAAAAATACAATTAATAATAATACTAATAATTAATACTAACAATAATTAATAATAATAACAATAATAATAATAATAATAATAATAATAACAGGGAATATCCTAAATTAAATGAAGCACGATCACTTAAAATAACATTTAAAATAAATCCAATTTGTACCTTAAATCTAAGTTCGAACTAACACCCACGAGTATGATATGTTCATATCTGCACAAGTACCTTTCAACGCTGCACTCATTTCGCTGTCAACTCACTCACTGCACTGGAACTACGACACATTTCACTGATTCTATCCTGATTTCACTAACACTTCAAAAACATTTCACTGTTCAAATACTTTGCACTGCCTCTATAAACTGTAAAGCTTCACTGACAGGAACACGTTTCACTTACACAACACACTTCACTGACACAACATAATTCTTCACTGATACAACACTTCAATAACAAAATATCATTTACACCCTTTAAATACTGTGTATAATTACCGTCTATTAGTAAAGTGGCAAAGGGTACGGAAAAACAGAGAGAGAGAGAGATGAACAGGAAAGAGTTTAGTAGCCGAGAGGAAAGTATGGGTAATGAAAAAGTAAAGGAAGGAAAACTGAAGTTTGAAAAAAAAAATTGGTAGAAGTAAAGAAATGTAAAGAGAAATTAAGATTAAATAATGAAATTAATAGTATGATAAAATTACAAGGAAAGGAAGAAAATAGTTTAGAAGCTAAACATTTCCAGAGAAGTACAGAAAGAAAATGTAAAAGAAATATTAACTAACAGAGGATATTGTGGATAATAAATTAAACGACTGATAATTTATGTGTGTTGCAAATCACCTTCAGAAGCAGTGAATAACATTGAATGAGATACAGCAGGTCTCACTGTGAACTGCCAATTAGCAAGAACGATGTAATTATATTGACTGCTTTTTGCGCATTTAACAACACTTTATCAACATCGCGTGTTTTCCCGGAAATGAGTACAAGTAGTAATTACATACTAGAAGCGAGTTTAAAGTTCAGGACGTATTAATCAGGACGAGCAATATATCCGGAAATCTCTGCCCATTACAAACAGGGCGTTATAATAGATTATGGAAAGACTATGTGCTAAATTTCAACACATGAGAGTCAATGTTTGGAAAACAGGGTGCATTATTATATTAGTTTTCATTTATAAAAATAGTTCAGTTGGCACTGGAAATAGTAAAAGAATGGCATGTATTTTATAACGATCTAGAGTTTATTGAAGAAAACAAAAGGTGGCATTCAATATCATACAATTTAATGTGTTACTCTCTCTGTTCCAAAATATGGTATACAAAGATATAATTAATTCTGCTCCAAAGTATGGTATACATTTGTTAAAGATCTCAAAACCAAAAATGTATTTAAAAATAGGCTTAAGGACTTTACTAATAGACGATAATTATACACAGTATTTAAAGGGTGTAATTAATATTTTGTTATTGAAGTGTTCTATCAGTGAAGAATTATGTTGTGTCAGTGAAGTGTGTTCAGTAGGTGAAACGTGTTCCTGTCAGTGAAGCTTTATAGTTTATAGTGGCAGTGCAAAGTATTTGAACAATGAAATGTTTTTGAAGTGTTAGTGAAATCAGGATAGAATCAGTGAAATGTGTCGTAGTTTCAGTGCAGTGAGTGAGTTGACAGCGAAATGAGTGTTGTGTTGAAAGGTACTTGTGCAGATATGAACATATCATACTCGTGGATTTTAGTTCGAACATAAGTTTAAGGTACAAATTAGATTTACTTTAAATGTTATTTTAACTGATCGTGCTTCATTTAATTTAGGATGTTCCCTGTTATTGTTATTATTATTATTATTATTATTATCATTATTATTATTATTAATTATTGTTAGTATTAATTATTAGTATTATTATTAATTGTATTTTTTATTAATTGTCTTTATTATTGTCTTTATTGAGCGTAACTAGTTACCACTGCCACCGGGTATATACCCATTGCAGTGTGAATAAATACATACATACATGCATACATACATACATACATACATACATACATACATACATACATACATACATACATACATACATACATACATACATACATACATACATACATACATACATACATACATACATAATATAACTTTAATATATATTCAAGATAGGTTTTTATGTGCATTATTTTGAGACAGGAAAATTAACATGAAAACTGCAATAAATTCTAACCCGTTTTTGTACGACTGTTGAGCCTTAGATGTTCTATTCAAAATTGACTGGGTAGGTTTTACATTTTCTGCAACAGGAACGCCAAAGCAGGTGGCAATTTGATTTCCGTTCATAATGAACTATTTAAATATTATAGTTTGATGCACTACAGACGATTAGAAACATTCACAACTGGACATTCACTAGTGAACAGAATACCGCACCGCGAAACATTTCGTGCTCGTATGCGTATTAATCAAACTTGTTTTGTTTGTTACTATACCATATTTTGGAAAGGAGGAAGTATTTGACAAACTACATAAAGGGGAAACTCGGCTAATTTCGCAGTACGGGTAATTCCGAAGTAGTGCATATATGATTTTACTGCGGCTTTACAAGAGCGTGAACGTAAGTTTTGAGAGGCTGTCAAAAGGAGGCATGTCCTCTGCAGTGCTATAGTAAAAAATCAAGGATATTGGTCGACACCTCTGTCGGCAATACAGTGAAACATCGAAAGTTGGCTGTTTTTCGTGTTTTGCTACACAGCTGTGAAGAAAATGAGCATTGTTACATATAAATTGTTCCTTTAATGTTACTTTCATAATGTATTTCATAATCATTTACGACTGCGGAATTAACTGAGTCCTATTGCGGATTTATCCGCACTGTTGCGGAATTATCCGAGTTGTTCTTTTTCAACTGTAATGTACGTACAACTAAATATATTTGCATTTTAATAGGTATTTTTATCTCATTTGGTAATGAAAGATTTCGTCCATGTCTACATACCTTGATAATATTTTTCAGTAAACATTTCGATAAAAATATGATAGATTTACTTCTTAATATTGCGGAATTAGCCGAGTCTCCCCTGCAGCTTTCACAGAATAAACTCTAAATGGCATTAGACACCGGCTGGGAAATTCTCGTAAAAATGTCTTCGGCGTCTTTTTCACTAAACGGGTATTTTCTACACTTTCGTCAAGAGATCAATTCAATTTCTCAAAGTTAACTAAGAAAAGTGCCAGGTAATCTTCTAATCAGGTGCAAATAAATGTGTGGAAAATAAAGATAGTTCCAGTATCTTCTTCCATGAAGCGATACAGTACATTACATTTTAAAAATAAAAAGACATATTGAAATCGCTCGTACTATCGGAAGATTATTTCAAGAGAAATTCCTAGATGTTCGAGTTTCAGGTTTTACTACTATATTTTATAACTTGTCCAATAAATTTCCTGAAACGCGAAGCGTTCAAGATAAGACACGAAAATTATTACATAGGGGAGAGTCGGGTAGTATCGGACATCGGGTAATATCGGACAGTGTGTTTCTTTCATCTACCACACGATGACAGTACCTGATTGACATGGTTACGTTTCTGTGATGTCGCAGAGAGAAACGTAACCATGTTATTCAGGTACTACCATATGGTGGTACATGAAAGAAACGCACTGTCCGATATTACCCGATGTCCGATACTACCCGACTCTCCCCTATAGTGCTTCGAAAAGAAAGTTTGGATAATATTTTGTATTAGACACCGGCTGTAAAATTCCCCTAAAAATCTCTTAGACGCCTTTCTCATCAAACAGAAAATTCGTACACTTCCGTCAAGAGATTAATTCAATTTCTCAAAGAGAAGTACGAAAGGTGACGGAAAACAATTTTCCAACAGATGTCATAAATGTGTTATAAATGAAAGCAGACTGTTCCAGCATCTCCTTCCATGACATGGATGAGTACATAACTTTTTAAAATTCAAAATGCGTAGTTCAGAAACTGTTCTACTATTTTTCCTTCTGTTTCTATTTCAACAGATATTGAAACTATATTAGTATTTAGGGGAGAAGTGAGTACAGTAAGCCAGGGAGAACAGTGAGACATTTTTTACTAGATAGTAAATTTTGAGTTGAGATGTTGGTAACAGTGGAGTTTTATGTTGCATGAGTAAAGTAACAGTATTTTCATACTAGATTTGATCCTAGTTATAAAGGTGAGTGATGAAAAAATAATTCGTAATTTTTCACTCCAGAAGTAAAATTTTGGCTTGTGTTTAATGAGGGTTATATTGGATATATAAATGAGATATAAATATGAATGTTTTGTTACCTAATACTATGGTATTTGAGATTACTTTTGGCAAAATTTCGCCTTTATTGTTTTAATTTTGAAGTGATGGCGTCATTTTTAAACGAACTATGCGTAAAGGGAACAGTGAGACATGCCATTGAGGGGTACACTGAGACGTCTCACTGTTCCCATGTACCAATGATTTGCAAAAACAAATTTTAATTATATTACATTTACCAGTAACTAACATTAAAAATGAACATACTAGTAACCAATTAAGGAACTGTAGCTTAAAATAATGGATACATTACATTTTAATGGTTTCATAAATAAAAAATTACTCACAAAATTTAAGAAAATGTTAAAAAATAATAAAGAATTACATTAAATTCTTATAATTATAAGCTTTGTTGTCACCAAAAATCCATTTCATTTTTTCGCAAAAGTTTGAAAAGTCATGAAAAATTCACTTTTCCACATGTTTTTTTTTATTTTATTGTGTTATTTTACGACGCTGTATCAACATCGCAGGTTATTTAGCGTCTGAATGATATGAAGGTGATAATGCCGGTGAAATGAGTCCGGGGTCCAGCACCCAAAGTTACCCAGCATTTGCTCGTATTGGGTTGAGGGAAAACCCCGGAAAAAACCTCAACCAGGTAACTTGCCCCGACCGGGATTCGAACCACCTGGTTTCGCGGCCATATGCGCTGACCGTTAATCCACAGGTGTGGACTCCACATGTTCCAGATGTTTCAGTGGTTTCGAAGTCAGACATCAAAATGATTCTAAATAAGCCTACAGAACATGTCAAGATAAAGAGACAGCAAGTTTTCCTTTCTTTTGAAATAAATGTAAATCATTTCAATGTCCATTAATAGACACTGTGGTGTCTCACTGTACCCTCCTGAATGGGAACAGTGAGACATTTGCATTTTTTTATAAGCACGTATTGTATATTATGTCCTTTATCTATTAACATTTTTGTTTATGTATTATTATACTCCATGTTTTAATGTCTATTTCTATTGCACTTGATTTTAAAAATACTTGAATTATCACTTGCATACATATGTCTTAGTATTTTGTGTCTCACTGTACCCACTACTCCCCTACCACTAAGATTTATTTAAATTCATTTTTATTCAATTCTTCTTTCCATAATCATCACTATCATCTACTTCTAGGGATGAACCTATGACTTCCTTCTGCCCTCCTCAAAATAAGTTGGGTTTTACATTATTTAAATTCATTTTTAACTGAGAATTTTGATTGTGAATATTATGTTGTCGCTATAATAAATCAAGCTACAAGGTTCATGTTTTCTAAACGGATAGTATGCCCGTGGTTATGGGATGCAAGTTTCCTGTTTCCAGTGCCTCGCCTCCAATTAGAAGCAGCATCTAATTGGTGTAGATTTAATGGACCCAAACTGTCCCAAATGTTCATCAATATTCCGGTCTGGGGAGGTCCATGTCAACGAGTTCTATGTCCGACTGAGCCACCGAGGTCGCGCGGGGCGAGGGTCATTGCCTTCTCAAATCAACAAAACTAACTTGACAACGTCCTCAATCTTATTCTCTTCTTGTTTTATTATTTCTATTAAATCCTACTGTCACCAAAGAAAGAGAGAACAGACGTAAAAAAAGAGTAGACAAATTGAAATAGGAAGGAAAAAATATACAGTGTGTGCGTAAATTTTGGAAACGGCGTTAAATGATGCGAATTAAGAAATGATTATAAATAAAATTGAAAATTTATAAGTCTTTAAATTCTGATAAATTGAAAGAAGTAAAGATGACTGTACAAAGTAGCGTTCGTTTGAAAAACATAAGGCTTTTAAGAAATACAACAGCGACAAGCAGATTTGCCTATATCAAATTTGTTCCATGCATTATATACTCGAGCATGTACCTTACTGTGGCTCAAATCATAACAAAACCTGCAGACTTAGGTTCGATTTCCGGGAGCGACGTGAAAATTTATCTGCCTTCTATAGCAGGCCTGCACAAGGTTTACGCTCTCCGAGCCGGCTCACAGCTCATGAGCGGAATGCAGATATTAGCTGCGCTCTGTATAAAATGTTATGTTTTATTTAACGACGCTCGCAACTGCAGAGGTTATATCAGCGTCGCCGGATGTGCCGGAATTTTGTCCCGCAGGAGTTCTTTTACATGCCAGTAAATCTACTGACATGAGCCTGTCGCATTTAAGCACACTTAAATGCCCTCGACCTGGCCCGGGATCGAACCCGCAACCCTGGGCATAGAAGGCCAGCGCTATACCAACTTGCCAACCAGGTCGACCGCTCTGTATAAGGGTGGACTGGAAGAAGGGGTGGATCTCGTACAAAATATACACAAAAAGAAGTACTATTACGAGTGCTTATGAAATGAATTCCCGTTCAGTGTTTGCAAAACTATCTTGGATTATTATTAATTAATAAAAAAATATTTATTTTACAGAAATAATAGAAATTCTAGAGCTACTTAAATGTACAATATCATTTTGTTATATTCTTGTTTATCAGTAGCCTACATCAAAACGGGGTTTTATGCTGTTGGCAGCTGAAAGGAACAGTAGCCTACTGATCGTAATGAAACATCAGTTACAGATGTTCGATGTCTGCCTTTATTAAAGTTGATTATAGAAAACAGTTGCTCACAAATATAAATGTTGAACCAAACATAGCAATCATTTTCACAGCCAGCCTGTGTAGTCGTGGATATTATTGCTGATGTTTAGTCTTGTAAAACTCAACCAGGCTAGTAGTATTATTCAAACGATCTTTAGCCCTTAGGCCACATTGAAGATCAATAAGTTCGAGCTGTAAATCGTTAAATGTTAAATGTTATGTTCCGTCTTTTAGATTCCTCCATACTGTACTGTAGCAGTAGGTAAGCAACGTGAAACAGTTACTGAGAATAGGCCTACACACTGCACTCCACTAGATAACTGAGTGGTCGTTTCCCTCTCCCCTACCTAAAGCAAGTCTATGTCATTCTGACGTATCTTCCTCTCTGTTTCGGCGAGCTGTAAAAACCGCTCTCCCGCTCCGCTCGTTGAGCGCTGTTTGTGCAGGCCTGTTCTATAGGAACTGGGCTTATGTCTTTTGTACTATTCTTGTCCTTATTTCGGCCAGTTAAGTCTCGCTCCTTGAGAGCATCGGTTCATAAGGTCCACGCACGAGATAGTGTCAGATAAAGGATCCAATTCTACAAGTTCGATCAATATGTTCTCAAAAACAGCAAGTTTAATGCGACAAACGGATTTCTTCTCTTTACTGAACTTATGATATTGCATTCATTTGTCTTCTGGCAACACTACTCCGTCCATTTACATCACGGCATCCCCAACTCACATTCCCTTTCGGCTTATTTTGTAATAACCGCTGTTGTATACCATTTTCATCAATTATCTTACAATGATAACTCATTTATTTCGGTAATCAATGATTTTGTTAGTGATGAATACAGACCGGAATTTAGGCAAAAACCTATTGTTTTCCTTGATACATACAGACTTGAGATTTAATATTTACAGTTTTCATGAAAATATAGGTATAAATAAAGCAGTTTTATAGTGCCTAAAAATGCCTATTTCGACTTTAGTGGCTATTTTTAAGTTTTAAAATTTCTGCCTCATTTTTCGTAATTGTTTACTGTTTTTCTTAATATCATGTACCGTTCACATTCCAAAACGGATAACAACTCCTTCCTAGCAGTGAACAACACAATAGAGAAGTACCTCCGGGCCACCCCTTCTCATTCTTACAATCTTTCAATCCTAAAATTCCTACTTTCAGTCGGCCTGGGTAGCGTAGTCGGTATAGCGCTGGTCTTCTGTGCTCGAGGTTCGATCCCGGCCCAGGTCAATGGCATTTAAATGTGCTTAAATGCGACAGACTCGTGTCAGTAGATTTACTGGCATGTAAAAGAACTCCTTCGGGACTATTATTATTATTATTATTATTATTATTATTATTATTATTATTATTATTATTATTATTATTATTATTATTATTATATATCTTCCTCTGTCTGTCAGCAATTTAACACAAACTCGCTGGGTTGTACCCGAATAAGCATTCTCTTACATTCCAAGACAGATAACAACTCCTTCCTTTTTTCTCACCATTTGTAAGTACAGCAGTGAGCGACACAATAGCCACAATAGTGCTGATCAGCTATTGTGAAGCAAACTATGGAAATGTGATTGGTGAAAGAAAAACACTAACTTAAAGACAGAATGTTCTCATTTTGTGTATGCATGTGTACCCTTGTAAAATGTGAAATGTGTGGCAGTTTCTTATAATCCTAGAATTATGCATTAAATAAATTTTGAATCTTATGTTAGTGACATTCTTTAACAAAAAGGCCTATTTTTTATTTATAGACACTAAATAAAGGAGTTTAAGAGCCTACTTTAGGCGCCTAAAATGCCACTTTTTAGGGACTAAAATTCCGCTCTCTACTGATGAATCTAATACGTAGATAGGGGAGAGTTGGTTAGTATCGGGCATCGGGTAATATCGGAACTGTGTTTCTTTCATCTACCACCAGATGGTAGTACCTGAATAACATGGTTACGTTTCTGTATGCGACATCACAGAAACGTAACCATGTCATTCAGGTACTATTATCTAGTGGTAGATGAAAGAAACTCACCGTCCGATATTACCCGATGTCCGATACTACCCAACTCTTCCCTAACTCTCTACGTAAAAAGATAACACTGTACTGTATGACTTGAATTATTAGAGATTATTAGACCAAATCCTTAATTATATAAATAAGACAAACACAAACATATTAAGTGTAGTAGATATGGTATCGTCTTCGATTCGCATTAGGGAGGTCCCGGGTTCAAACCCCGAGGCCGATCAATTTGAGTCTGGGTTATTTCGAGGGCTTTCTCCCTCTCTCAAAGGCAAATACTGAATTTTAATTTACTTTCCATCTACCCCGAACGTTCTGTCCGTCTATATCAGGGCTGGGCACCGGGAGCGAATCCAAACTCTAAACGGGGACGTTTAATATTCATCTGTCACGGGATCAACGCTGCGCGGTGTTCGGTGGGGAAGAAAGAGGTTGAAGCGAAGTCACATGGCTCCCCGTGAGAGAGTAGAATTCGCTCTTGGTGCCCAGCCCTGGTCTATATACTATGTATTCGTGTTGTCTTTAAGAGATGGTCCCTGAGCTAAGCTGATTTCTCAACAGGCACTGGCTTGAAAGATACAGCAAGGAGGTTAAATGGCTAAAGGAAGGCAAACATATTAGTACTACATGTATTGGTAGCATGATATTTTGGCCAATCATTAAAAAAATACGAGTAGCATTAATGTATATGATAGCCAATAAAACAGAAGAAAAGATGATCGAACATAAATTTTAATAAAAGTAATACAGGAAAAGAGTAAAGACGACAGTTTGTAAGCAAATATTCAAAGTAGGGGAGAGTCGGGTAGTATCGGACATCGGGTAATATCGGACAGTGAGTTTCTTTCATCTACCACACGATGATAGTACCTGATTGACATGGTTACGTTTCTGTGATGTCGCATAGAGAAACGTAACCATGTCGTTCAGGTACTACCATATGGTGGTAGATGAAAGAAACGCACTGTCCGATATTACCCGATGTCCGATACTACCCGACTCTCCCCTATATATTATATATATTTTGATGTACCGAAGTACATATGATATTTCCATGCAGATATTCTGCGTCATCATATGATGAAAGAGTGATGGAACGGAGAAAAATTCTCTCCGGCGCCGGGATTTGAACCCGGGTTTTCAGCTCTACGTGCTGATGCTTTATCCACTAAGCCACGCCGGATACAACCCCGACGCCGGTTAGAATCGTCTCAGATTAAGCTCCATCTCTTGGGTTCCCTCTAGTGGCCGCCCTCTGCACTACGTCATAGATGTCTATGAACGCAGGACCGAAGTCCATACATGTGTTGAGGTGCACTCGAATGAGTGACTGGTTGGCCGGGATCCGACGGTATAGGCGCCGTCTTAAATCACAAAGTGATTTATTACGCATATCACATATATTTTGTTGTACCGAAGTACATATGATATTTCCATGCAGATATTCTGCGTCATCATATGATGAAAGAGTGATGGAACGGGTTCAAATCCCGGCGCTGGAGAGAATTTTTCTCCGTTCCATCACTCTTTCATCAAATATTCAAAGGATAATGATGTTTTCGTTCGGGTAATTAATTTTAGGGGATCAATCGCTGTGGAGTAACGGTTAAACGAGCGGGCCTGGATTCAAATTCTGATTGTGACAAGTTATCTGGTTGAGGTTTTCCCGGGGTTTTCCCTCAAGCCGTTAAAAACAAACACTGGGTAACTTTCGGTGCTGGATCCTGGACTCATTTCGTTGACATTAGCACCTTCATTTCACTCAGATGCTCAGATACCCATCACAGTTATTAAAGCGACATAAAATTAAACCAACTAAAAATGTGGGAAACTTGTCATACGGTATTGATATTTTATATTGCTAATTCATTATTATAACTCTGCTAACAAATTTTGAAGAAGTCGCTAATCATTGAAAATACAATCAATGTGGGGCTAAATGCATAAAATTTTGGAGTAATAATAAACAAATTGGAAATGAATACTCTTATAAATATGCAGCTTTAGCTTTCTTGTCTCTCAAATTATTATATTATAACATATTATTTGTTGTTGGTTAATAGTTACAAATTACGTCGCAGTTAATTTATTTCTTCATTTAAGTCACTAACAAATAAAAATAAACATACTCAGTATGAGGAATAAGTAATTAGTGCGTGTACGGTTTAAGTGCTTACTAGCTCAAATCAGGCTAATAAAAAGTTTCTTCTATATGCAACTTCTTCTGATCTATATCCCGTGTCGTGTGAAGTTTAAAAATTATGTAAAATATACATAGAGGTTCATTAAATAAATATCTTTTTCTATTCGTCTTGTTTTCTCTTCTCTTTTGTGTTCTAGATTTACTGACTGTAAGAGAATCCTGTGTTCGATAGAGGGCTACAGGAAAAACTCGGTGACAATTTATCGTGCTACTGAATTTTGACGCTGACAAGCAAACATTTTCATCGGGGCAGATAAAAAAGTTATTTTTTTTTCTTCTGCCATGTTAATAATGTCAAGTCAAGTACTTATACAAATTTTGGGCACTTGAACGCAATTAAAAGAGCCGCTCAGAAAGTAAGTTTGTCTGGAAACGTTTACAGAAAGAAAACACAATTTCATGGAAAGATTTACCGAAACAAATACAGAAATTGTTTAGCTATTTTCCTATGTCTTGTATACGATAGTGGTGACATCAGCACTCAGCGGTACTTGCGACTGCCAATATACGAGTACACTTATAAAGTTTTAGACAAAAGAATTACCGCTGCCATACGCTAAGTCCCTTTCGGAAGACTTCGGTTGATTCCGTAGAAGCTTAGGTTTACACGTCAACGAATTTGTTACGCAAGACTCCGCTCTGTTTTTCCTTTGTTTTGTTTATTTGTTGCTTCTTCTGTCCGTTCATAAGTCAAATATTATGAATAATCTATACGAAGATATATTCAAGGAGTAAATTAGGTGCAAAATAAACATCCCTTTCCCTATTAGTGTGAACCAGGCGCTGCCCGAAGTGAACTTAAGACAAATTCACGCTACAGGAGAGCGGCCATTTTTTGTGTCCAAAGCTGTGCATGTGTCGAAACAAAAGTTTCAGCGACAAATTCCTTAGTGTGAAAATAGCATAAGAAAAATAGGAACAGGAGATCGGAAAGTTGACACTTCATTTTCTGAATTTAAATCAATGACTATTTTGAAATTGTAAAAAATGTGACGCAAGGATCCTTTCTAGTGACGTCAATATAAAATACATTTCAAAAATATAATTTCAAAACTATTAGCCCTAATGGCACAAATTTTGTACAGATAATAATATTGTAGGCAAGTTTGTGTAGTTCAAATTTAATAAATTTTGGATGAAAATTTTAAAAGATTTAAAACTCACATAAGTGTCCCCTTAAGTAGCTACAGGTCCACTGCTGTGGAGTAACGGTTAGCATACCTGACCGTGAAACTAGTGGGCCCGAGTTCAAATCCTGGTTGGGATAAGTTATCTGGTTGAAGTTTTCCGCAGTCTTCCCTCAACCCATTAATAGCAAATGCTGGATAACTTTCGGCGCTGGCATTATCACCATCTCATTCAGACGCTACATAACCATAACAGTTGATAAAGCGTCATAAAATAATCAATTTAAAAACAGTAGCTACAGATAATTTGGTTCCGAAAACTGTGTAAACACTGGCGCCCCAGAGCGCTTACAGTTTTGACGGATACCCTGTATGCAACTTGTAAGCTATTTGAGACACGATCGTAAACGTAGCTTTACGACAGATTCCTTGTTTCTCGTCTTCCTAATAGAAGATACAGAATCAACAATTTGGTGGAACCGGGTGAAGCTAAGTCACTGCACTAAGACGCTGAAAAAACAAAGGAAAGAGACTAAAAAGGACGCGCCGGCTGAAACATGGTGGGAGTGCAGGAATCCTACATTGACAGATGTGGCTACACAGCCAACGAAACTAACCTAGCTTAACAGGGAGAGAGGATTGATGGTTCAAATTTCTATTAGGAAATGTCCTATGTGCATTTCCTTCCTTAATGTTGGTAAAAATCCATATATATTCTGTTATGGCGAGAAAGTATTTTTTTTTTTCGTGATATGATGTGGAGGCAGAATCTTGAAACTTGAAGCCATTTTCACTCTTCCTCTTTTTCTTTTTCTTCTTCGCAACCCATTCTGTTCATAATCAAGCCACTTTTCACCATGCATTTTCCAGGTCTTGATATCTACTGTTGTTAACAGATTGTATTGGGCTATTCCATATGAAATCGATCAGTAAAAAAACCTCGCATTTTTTATACTCTAATTTTTTCCCTACTTATACAAGGTGCTGAGGGGAGTGCATTTTCAAAAATATACTACCGAAACTCAAACGGTTTTCGTATTGTTGAGCGACAAATTTAGCGTATTTTATAAAAACAAGCCTCTTTCAGCGCTCAGAACTCTGGAACCATTTACTACAGAACATTGAAAGAGAGCTTATTTTGAAGCTGACATTCGGTAGGTTATGTTAAAAAGTAATCCTTATTTTTATTGTACACAGAGAGACAGATAATCTGATTTTACTTACTTTTGGACTTTTTTTTGTAAAAATGTAAAAAAAAATTGAGAAAAAAAAACTTGCATTATTAAGAGGGATTCGGCATTGTTTGCTTAGTGGCTCGGCAATAAGTTTCGAGGGTATTAAATAGATGATTTTCACACGCCTAGACTTGAACGGCACAGTACTGCACGCACTGGCCGAGAGCTGAAGATAAGCGAGCGTTGGGCGTTATTTTACTCCTGTGGTTATGAAAACCTGTGATAAACCTAGCACAGCCATGACTGCTAGACGACACATCACGTGTTTATGTCTCCTGGCCTTGCTTGTCTCGGCTAGCTCCCGCCTCACAGTCAGCTGGTTAGTTCACGCGCGTACTATTTATTTTCTTTATTTGATATTTTCAATACTTTCTTATCAACGTTGCACCAATAAAAAATATGTGTTTATTTGTACTTTCAATGCGGAATCTAACCATATATTTTTAAAATATTTTTTCGTAGGCAAAGGCGTTTTAATGAAGAAAAATCTAAATTTCTCCATTTCCATAAAAAGTAAGAAAAACTGTTTACATGTCAATAAACTTTAACTTCTCAGCATCAAAATAAACCCTGATTTTGATCATTGGGTGAAAGAGTTTCGGAGCCAGAACAGTTTAAAGTTGCTAATTTTATGAAAATACGATAAATTTTGCACAAAACATTATATCACAGTTGTTTACGGATAGAAAAAGTTTCATTGTATTTAAAAATTGCAAGGTCAATTTTCTCTAGGCTATATTTCGGTCGATTTGAGATGGAATAGTCCATTATTGTTTGAAGAGAACTGGCAGATTTTTAACTACCCGGAACGAGAATGTATTTCATTATATATAATATTTTTCTTCAGTCTTTTTATGATACCTGTTTTTACTGTTAACACAAGACTTAAAATCTATAATTATATTATTCTATTCTAAAGGCAGGGTTTCTAAAACATTGAATGATAACAATGAACAACAAATTTTTACTTTTTGTCTTGCTCCGAAATAAAAATAGGTGAATATTACTAATATGTGTGCCCTAAATCTGAATTTAAAATGAATTGAACTTTTTTTTATGACAAAACGTATTTGTTTTTAATTTTTCACTGGTACTCATAAAATTACAACACACTAGGGATTCAAAATTCCTCACAATACTTGAAAAATGTGTACTGAATACAAAAATGATGTAACACAATAACAATAAATATATTTCATGCATATAATGAGAAAAATCTCGGAATTTGAACTTGCATTTTAAAACAATTTTCTGGATGACTTCTGTTTATAACTAGACCCGGGACTGTATTTTACAAGGAACCAACAATAGTTTGCAAGCATGCTGGATGATGATCTTCCTTTATATCGCCTTTCCATTTCAGATATTTCTTGATTAAATCTTTCCCCATGCTCGTCGCTTACCGCTCCAAGGTTAGGAGGAAAGAAATCCAAATGAGAATGGAAGAAGTGTATTTTGAGAGACATATTCAGTGTTGCCAACTCAGAATTCCATTTACCGCTGCACAAGCTTAAAAAATCGCTGAACTGTAGTCGAAAAACTCCAAATTTTTCTTAAAACATCACTTCTAAATTTGAAATACAAACTATACAATTTTAGGAACTTGAGAATTTTATAAAAATGTAGACTAAATTATGGGAAGTGTGTATCACTTTGTAGGCTCTATGTTCTATGCAAAATCGTATGGACAATTAAATCTGAATATTCTGTATTCAATATCACCTTACACCATTTATTTACACCGAGCTTTCCAACTAGCACCGGCAACTTCTTCCACCCAATCTTTCAACACATGTTTTTTTCACACATCTCTAAACTTTAGAACGTATGCAGTTATACGCGGCATATTTCTTCAAAATAGAATGAAGTAGCTCAAGAATATACTGGACACTTCGGAAACAATCACATTCACAATCACACCAGTCGGTTCGAAATCTGATTTCACACTGAGCTGGAGTCGTGCCTGCCAAATATGAGTCTGGTTCAAAGTTTTAAGTATATCTGTGTTACATAAACTATAATGCGGATTGATAAATAATATATCATACTATAAGTTATCATAAATGAAAATGATAATAATAATAATTATTAATAATAATAATAATAATAATAATAATAATAATAATAATAGCTCAGACGGTAGTAAGGTCGACTCATGATCGCAGGTACTCTTGGGCGTGGAATCGAACTCCGCTTAGCATGATTATCGATTTTAGTGCTTTCTGAGGTCTTCCTCATCTGTAAGGCAAATGTCATTAATCCCATGACGAATCAGAGTCATCTCACCAAACAGCATCCCCCCACAACTAGTTCCACCACTAGATAAACTCGCAGTTGTTACAACGTTCTTGAATAGCCCAATAAAAAGTAACATTATGTAACAGTTATAGACGTAATTTCGAATTGGTCGCTTTATATACAACAATAATAGCTATAAAAATATCAATTACCTCATTTATTTACAATTATTAATATTCTTATCCGTTGGTAAAAAAAAAACATTGCATATCTACATACATTTCCACACGGGCAATTTTTCTGTACGCCCATGATTGGATTTATGAAACCATGCTTTGTAAGTTAAGGCTCATTCACAATGAAAATTAAACATAACGTAAGCGTTAACTTAAGAATATAAACGTTACGGTAAAATCAAGAAGTAATACCATCATTCACGATGGGAACATAAACATAACAGCAAGCATACTTGGTAACCATGGAAACATAACAACGACGTCATTTTCTCATATTCTGTCGTATACTTCAGCGCTCCACGATTGTGTTCTGTTTGCAAATCACGTAAGCATAAGCATGAAAGTTTAGAGATTGCAAACATTCATGTTAACGTCTTACGGTAATGTTTATGTCAATGCTTATGTGAATCATTGTGAATGATCCCATTTGGTAGCCTGGGCGCAAACTTCTGTGTTTATGTTACGGTTATGATTAATTTTCATTGTGAATGGGCCTTTATTCACAGCTGTGATATTGTTTCTACATAAATCTGACGTCAAAGCATCAACCTCATATTCAAGTCCGACAAATATTTTCTTGTATGTAACGGTATCGAGTCCCATGAAACATCAAATCACCTTCCCGTGAGAAATTTCAGGCGTCCACTAGCTCCCACCACTTTTAAATTTATTCAGTAGACGTTTGAGATAAAAAGCCAGCTCTCTATTCCAAATAACCTGGTTCATTAAATGTTTAATTATATTATAGAAGTGTATTCTTTTGTCTATTCTTGTATTCGACATTCCATTTCGTTTCCTGTATTTCGAATAGAACAGAATCTTATAAATATTCAGGACATGATTCGACTCCCAAAATATTTTGCTTCCTCATCTGACCGCAATCACTACAGGAGCTCATAGGGTTTCGATATTCATCTAAAATATTAATTTACGAAAATATTACACTTGTGAAAAATGAAGTAATATAAATTAACAATACAGCTCGAAAGTAATTTAACTGCACGAAGTAATTACTATAATCATTTATCTCTAACATCTCTCCACTAATCCAATGAGATCTCGTTTACAATCTATAATGAGTCATGTGCATCTCGAAAATGTGTATATACACAGACAAATTACATACAAATATTGTAGACTATATTCAATCACATAATGACATGCACACACACACAAACACACACACACTCAAACAAGTATACATATGAACATTACATTTCATTATGGACTAGTGGTTTGTGCAGCAAATGCTGCAAACTAAGTTCATTAGATGTTCAAATAAACATTTTTCAGATCTATTTTCAATGAAGAATACCAGACATTTTGAAAGTTATTTGCTTCCGTAATAATGAAACATACTCCCTCTGAATGTTTTGTTATGCCAAATACTTTTTCTTGAACCTATGTACCTTCAGTTTTTGAGCTTTAACGCGAAAACACAAGTAACAATGTCAGGACGATCAGTGGGATTTTCATGTGGGAGTAAAGCAATAGCTATTTCAGGTCATTGTGGATTGTAGGTGAAAGTTAAAAAAAGTCAGGTTTGCTGTGCTTTCGAACAATAGACATAGCATCTTGGTATAGCTGCTGCATGTAGAGCTTGAAATGTAGAGGGTAAAATCATTTTATCTTGCTAAGAGATCTTGCTGAAATGATCGGGAGACTACATAATTTTGTAGGCCTCTTATTTTACCAGGAACCTTAGGAACTGTAATTTTTGCGCTCTCTCGAGCCAATACTGAAGAGAATGACGCATATAAATATCTACACCACCATTAAGTATATGAAAAAGACCCAACCCCACTTGATTAATAACTAAAAAAATATTTGATTTTAATAACAATATTATTATCTTACGTAAGTTTTGTACTTTATATATATATATATATAATAGCCGCACCTCAGTAAATTATAGAAATGAAGATCTAATTTAAGATATTCTCTATAGCTATTTATATAACCCCAAAACATTTTACTTTCATATCAATATAGCATTAATATGTATAATTAATGAAAAATAGTCACATCATGGCATTAACTATAATAATATTTCATTTATAATAGTAATAATGTCATCAAACCACCTCACGTTTTGTAGATTTTAATATCCAATACACAGCTGAACTCAGAAAATTACACACCGCAGAATCAGACCTGTAAATTATTTTTGGTAAGACTTGAAGTTTTTAATAACCAATTGAATTTGAGCTCTAAATATGTCAGCAATCCTGCAGGTCATGGCCTTCGTGTAATAGCCTATTGTTTATTGTAGTGTGTGTTTTGTTTTATTCTGAAATGCAATTAGTTCTCAAAACTGATGAAGGATGGATTTTGAAAAATAGGAAAATTATGTAGGAAAAATGATATTTCATTGAAAACTGCTATTTTTGTGAAAAACTTTGGGTTCCAAGCTTCAAAATGAGTGGTCATTTTTTAAATCCATTCAGCCGTTTTCCCGTAATTTCCATTACCAGTTCAAATTATATATATATATATATAGATATGGAAAAATTGGATTGGTGTCTGGTAGAGTTCCCTTATAGCTCAGTTGGTAGAGCATTGGTACGTTTAAGCAAAGGTCCCGGGTTCGATGCCCGGCCCCGAAACAATTTTTCCCTCGAAATTATTCAAAATATATCCTGATTTCATGGAATTATAACCACAAATTTTTATCAATTTTGTAATTATCTGTAAGCAACATGAATTAACACAAGCAAAATTATTTGATCATATTATACTAAAAAGAGTTCTAAAAAACTTAATAAAATAAAAGACAAAACAAAAAATTCTCTACAATGGAGATTCGAAGCATGCTGTGGAGGTAGCCGAAATCAGCGCCTTGTATTATGGAGTTGACTGAAACGGCGCACGGAGGTTTACGGTAGTGAACTGAACGCTCACCCGAAAGGACTTCGAAAATTTTCACTGCTGAAAAGACCGACCACTTTCATTTTGACCAAGTATACAAACACTTCTTTATTCTTCTTTAGGTATATTTTGCCGATTGTTCGTAGCAGTCCAATTGTATCTCTAGTATATTTTCCCTTTCCGAACCAAATCAACTTTAATAATAATAATAATAATAATAATAATAATAATAATAATAATAATAATAATAATAATAATAATAATAATAGTTTATTTTAACTGGCAGAGTTAAGGCCATTTGGCCTTCTGTTCGACTCAACCAGTATGATAGAAAATTACTACAATGCTGTGAATATAACATAATTAATGCAATACAATTCAAAGCAATACAATACTACAATACAAGACAATATAATACATAATTAATATAATACAATGACAATTCTTTTCAACTTCACAACACCAATAAAATAATTTTGTAATAATAATAATAATAATAATAATAATAATAATAATAATGATAATCATACCTAAACTACATTAAATTATTAAACTCGATCACAATTATAAGTTCAATTTGACTGCGCCCGTAAGAAATCGTGTAGCCTTTTCTTGAAAGTGGTTATTGTCTGGCAGCCCCTAATCTTCTGAGGTAGAGAATTCCATTCACGGGGGACTGAGACAGTAAAAGAGGATGAATAGTGGGATGTTCTGTGGGCAGGAATTGCTAGGATTTGGCTCTCCTGTGACCTGGTGTTTAGATTGTGATTGGAGGATAAGTAGTTAAACCGGGAACGAAGATAATTTGGAGTAGAAGTGTAAAGAACTCGAAACAGAAGAGACAGCGAATGAAGTGTTCTACAGCTATTATGGAGAGAGGATGGTATTTTTTTTTTTAACTTTTTTCCTCTTTGGGTAAAATATTAATTTTTTGTATGTAAAGAACTCATAGCTGCGGCAACTCAACCAAATAAAAATATTTGGAAAAAAATATTATTTTGGTGCCCAAATTTGAAAAAAATATATACCCAATGCAGGATTGTACTAAAACCGATATATCTAAACCGTTTTTAAAGATAGATTCAAACAGTTTTTGCAATGTATTTACAAAAAGCATGTTCTACAAACTGTCTGTAACAGAATTTTGATATTAGTCCCTACGTTTGTAAAATAAACAATTAAAATTCAATAACAATTTTCTGATTTCCTTTCTTGCAAACAAACGGACGTATTTTTAAAATGAAATCAATTAACAAAATTCTGTTACAGAGAAAAGTTTCCTAATAGTCTAAAGAATGTGTGTTATAAATTTCATGCATGTATCTTTAATAGTTCAGAAATTATATCCATTTTTGTTTGGCAATGTAGCAAAAAAAAATGAAGTTACTGGAAACCGATAAAAGTGGGCGTGTGATTTAAAAATCCATAGCGCAGGAAGTTTAAAAATGACGTCTCAACATCCGATAAGGGTACAAATACCCACAAAATGTTATGCAATGCATTCCACACATATCAAAGGGTATTTTAAAGAAAAAACATTTTTTTTTTAATTTACTCATTTTTCACCAAAAAATACCATCTTCTCCCCTTAAGTTGCAGCCAGAATAAAGATTTGAACGAAGGTGTAATGTGGTCAAACTTTTTTAGCATTGCTGATGAATCTGACACACATATTGTGCACACGCTGCAGCTTGTTCGAAAGGTCAGTTGTCAAGTCTGTAAGTATTACGTCGCAATAGTCAAACAGTGGTAGTACGAGGGTTTGCACTAGAGTCTGTTTTAATTCTGGCGGAAGGAAGTTTCTGAATGGGTTAAGAGAATGCTTGGTATAGCACACTCTCTTGGATATTTCCTTTATTTGGAATTCCCGATTTAAATTTTCGTCCAAGAAAATGCCGAGGTTTCTAATAGTTTTATTTCATAGGAATCAATAAAATTTACCAAGTCAGTCTTATGGTTGTTTTACTATTTTCTGAATTTATACATATATTAACCATCGACATCTTAAATGTATCCTATATATTCAAATTTATTTATTTCTTCAGTGGCCTAATAAGTTTTTCTGCTATATAGTTCAGATCTTATATCGTACAAACGTACACTATATGCCACAAAATTCCTGTGGTTGCATTCAAAAGGTTATTATTGTGAAACTTAAGACCCGTACAAGAGTCACGTGCCACTCCCATCATCAAGATCGCATATTTTCGAGACCTTCAGGGGATAAACTTAACCACGAAGCTCCCCATTATGGGCATGGGTCTCGCCTGAGGACACCACAATAAATTACGCTGGAACTTGATGAAGATTATATCAGCAGGTGACACACGTGTACACCACAATAGAGTGCGCTAATTGAATTGGGCTTCCTCCCCGGGAGCCAAATCACAAGACATTCACCTCACCAGAGTGATTCAAGTTTGGGACCGTCGGCCGCTCCTTGTTGTAAGTCTTAGTGCGTCCGTAAAAAGCAGATACATTTGGTGTCAGTGCCAGTCCAAACTTCAAGGATTTAGTGACTCGTTTCTGAGACCACGTTGATGGACAGAAACAAGTGACAATACAGAGCGTGCACCGGCCTCAAACTCAGGCAGTGAAAGTGGAGTTTGTAGTGATCAAATATCGTACTGGAGTACGCTTCCTAGGAGACTTCAGCATTTACGAGTTTGTCTATGGAAAAGCCAAACGTTCACAATAAATAAATAAAATCTCTGTTATGCACAATTTCTGTAGGTAATTAGTTGCTATGGATACGTTGAATTTTATAAATATTTCTGTAGCTATTATTAAACTCTGGAAATTTTGTCTAGGGAAGTTTCCTATTGGAAAAATATTTTGTGCGAGATCGTGCGTATTTGCTTGGTTTCCGCAAAAAACCAATCCGCGGAAAGTCTAAAATTCCACATTCAGTATTCCCAACCTACCAACCTAACACACATAACAATTTCCCTCTTCTTACCTCTTAAGCGCGACATTCATTTTACTGCTTTAGGCTTTTAACATATTATTTTTAGAGACCTTTAACATAGTAATAATTATAAATTGGAAACTTACCACTGCAATTTCACCTAAATTGCACTGTTAATTATTGTTTTTAAATATTTGCAAAAATTAAGTAAACTCTACAACTCCACTAAAGTTACTGCATTCGTGATGCAAGTAACATTAAGGAAGCCATGAAAAAATCAACAAGATTCCAGATGCCGATGTTATTACTGCAATATGTTAGGCTATATAAATAATATTGTTTAAATATTGAAATGAAAAATAAATCATTACATAACCTTACCGTTTGTTTTAAGTTCGCATTTATAGACTGGGGGAAAAAAAAGACAGACGTATATCACGGCCTGCTGGAGTATAGTAAACACAGAAAACATTTTATAGCAACAATGTTGAAGAAAGATATTTTGGTTTTCCGAAGTTGCCGTCATTAAACAGAAACCAACATGGAGATTTCATTGCAACTAATTAGAAATTCGTCTTTCAGGTATGTAATAAACGATCTTCGCACAAAATAATGTACGATACACGAGCGGTATGTTTGTTTTCATGTTCTCGGAAATTAAAAAAGCTCAACTAAGTTTCGCTTTTTCAATCTTTTCCTCGACCATGAAAACGTCAACATACCGCTCTTGTAACGTATATTACTATTTCAACACAAGTTTTCCGGAGATATATTGTTTAAATCATCCCATTTACCACAATACTGTAGTATTAAATTTAACTAAACTTCAACAGGATACCGAAATATATACTGCAGTACATTCGATCTGGACGAAGAAGCGTCTAAAGACCCCAAATGAGGTGGGAGCAGCAGTTTCTATAGGAGGCCGGAAATGTGTATGTTAGTAGAGACTACGAAGTAATTAAAAAAGAAGGGTAAATATCAGGGGGGATACGGAACATGAAAATAAATTGAATTATATCATAACAGTAAAACAAGGAAGAGTAGGAGGTCAATCGGCAAAGTCTTTTTTGTGAAACTTTACTCGAGGAAGCTGAACAGAATTTATGAATGTCTGTCGAACGAGGTAATGGAAATCGAATGTAAAGTATAACACAAGAATGTGGTTGTTTAATGCAGAAAGGGTCTTAACTAATAACCAGGCTTCGAGACTTCGGACCCAATAGAGCAGTTCAGTGGGAAATCCGCATAACGGCGTACTGAGTATAGTGGTAAAGCGTACAGTGGGTGGGGGTACTGTAGAATGAATGCCAACAAATACGCAAAGGAAAACGCTCTGGATTTGAAGGTTCTGACGAATAATTTGGTTTTCATACAAACTGTGTCTGAAACTATTACACGGTTAGAAAAGTCGGACCAAGAGATGCCGGAAGCTGTCAAATTAATTTAGAAAATGATGCAGAGAATTAATGAGACACCAAGTACACCGGTTACTGAACGTGTAAAACAGAAGTGGAAATCAATTTTATGTAAAAATAACGGACATGGAACATTGTGTAACATAAACAGCAAATTAGTGGGCATAGAGTCACCCGAGAATAAAGGACTGTCTCTTAGCGACTGCAATGACGTTAGGTTTTTTCGTTTTGCTCCTATCACGTCATGCGATGTAGAGCGCAGCTTTCCACAGTACAAACTTTGGCAGATAACCGAAAAAGATTTACGTTTGAGACACTGAGAATGTATCTTGTAGTAGGTACATTGCAATTCGGTACTGTAACTGCACTTCCTAAAGACGACCAATAGGATAAATGAAGAAAATAAAATAGCTACATGCCTATTTACACCATTAACACTGTGTATAATTAAATACAAATGCTTATAAAAGACAGGAGAATAAATGCTTTTCACATTCTTTTGACATTGTCATTGTGTAATGTATATTTACTTTCAGAATGAACATATGTGTGTTTCCCCATACTACCGTACTCCACTCTAAATAGCAACGTTGTTACCTCAACACATCTCTATCTATCTGCAGCGAGTCAACAACCTATAGACAGACAGACAGGTAGGTAGGTAGGTAGGTAGGTAGGTAGGTAGGTAGGTAGGTAGGTAGGTAGGTAGGTAGATAGATAGATAGATAGATAGATAGATAGATAGATAGATAGATAGATAGATAGATAGATAGATAGATAGATAGATAGATAGATAGATAGATAGGCAGGCAGGCAGGCAGGCAGGCAGGCAGGCAGGCAGGCAGGCAGGCAGGCAGGCAGGCAGGCAGGCAGGCAGGCAGGCAGGCAGACAGCCAGACAGACAGACAGACAGACAGACAGACAGACAGACAGACAGACAGACAGACAGACAGACAGACAGACAGACAGACAGACAGACAGACAGATAGATAGATAGATAGATAGATAGATAGATAGATAGATAGATAGATAGATAGATAGATAGATAGATAGATAGATAGATAGATCTTTATTGTCGATGGCATAATGTATGCATAGACATGGTCAAATATATACAATTACAATTTAATGTAAAATAAGTCAAATATAAAAAAAAAAACATTATTCATTTCAACGGCCCATGCGTGCATCCTCAAGACTGTAGGGACACAATTTTATTAATTTCGTTTTTATATAATTCTTAAATTTCAGAGAATTTTTTGTATATTTGATGTCATCAGGCAAACTGTTGTATATTTTAATACCAAAGACCATATATGTTCTACTAGTGTTTGTAAGGTGGTGAGCTGGAATAGTTAAACTATTTTTGTTACGAGTGTCGTAGGTATGGAAATCACAATTTTGATGAAAATCAGACAGATTTTTATAAATTAGTAGTAAAACATTAAAAATGTATAAACCATAAACAGTAAGAATATTATATTGTAAAAAATGTTCCCTACGAGAAGTCCTACTGTCAACGCCCGCTATGCATCTGACAATACGCTTTTGAGCAATAAATATATCATTCAGCATGGTTCAGATCCCCAAAAAACAAATACCATATATAGTACATGCACAGTAAACTTATTGTATCGGGTCCAAAGTCTCTAAGCTTCCTAATAACACGAGAAATAAATTCTTTACGATTGCACAAAATATAGAGTACGGTACGCTTGAGAAAATGTCATCCTTGGAAGTATGTCCCTTCCCGAGTTAATGTCCGCACAACACCCATAGCTGTTTGCACTTGGCATTTTCCAGAGTTCAACTCCAAGTATCAACAATAAAAAGCATCAGCAAATGTGAAAGTTTCTTTGACTAGGCTATATTCATTTTAATATCGCTCCTTTTCAAGACCGGTCCGATTTAAGAATACTCCTTCCAGAAATGGGTTTACCGCAACTGCAGCAAATGCGAAGCAAATGTCAATGTTATCTCTTGGCGAATACCTTCTCTCTCACAGTAATATTGCGTGCAAAGCAGCTACTCCTCACAAAGTAACCGCTGGCCGTCGATTCTTCGTGCACAGCAGAGAATTGATGCCGCTACCGTATCGGAAGACAAGGAAAGCCATTTGCGAGGGAAGCTCAAACATTCGCCATTAAACTGCCATACTGCGACAGACGACAGTCGAAAAGCTCCGCCACTGCAAAAATGGCTTACAAAAGCCTTTCTAAAGGCTTCCATTTTATTCAGCTTCGCAGATCTCATTCATTATGCAAGCTCATTTACATTCCTGCGTCCAGATAAAAAGAATATGCAACACAATTGTTTCTCGTTGCTTGTGTAAAGAGATGCCGCTTCTTTAGAAGGAAGAAGTGAAACATGGGAAAAGGTCAGACATATAATTTTATTTTCATCTCGAGAAACGTGCGGCAAAATATTTCACAAAATTTTGTTTTGAATACGTGCAACGTGAGTCACAGAATAACAGAAAATTTTTTTTTATATTACATGCACGAGAGAGAGAGAGAGAGAGAGAGAGAGAGAGGGGAAAGGGAGGAGAAGTGAGTGAGAGAGTGAGAGTGAGTGAGTGAGTGAGTGAGTGAATGAGTGAGAGAGTGAGAGAGTTAGTGAGTGAGTGAGAGAGTGAGTGAGTGACTGAGAGAGCGAGAGAATGAGTGAGTGAGAGATTGAGAGAGAGTGAGAGTGAGTGAGAGAGTGAGAGTAAGTGAGTGAGTGAGTGAGTGAGAGAGTGAGAGAGTTAGTGAGTGAGTGAGAGAGTGAGTGAGTGACTGAGAGAGCGAGAGAATGAGTGAGTGAGAGATTGAGAGAGAGTGAGAGTGAGTGAGAGAGCGAGAGTGAGTGAGTGAGAGAGTGAGAGAGTTAGTGAGTGAGTGAGTGACTGAGAGAGCGAGAGAATGAGTGAGTGAGAGATTGAGAGTGAGTGAGAGAGAGTGAGAGAGCGAGAGAGAGTGAGTGAGTGAGTGAGTGAGTGATTGAGTGAGAGAGTGAGAGAGTTAGTGAGTGAGTGAGAGAGTGAGAGAGTGAGAGTGAGTGAGAGAGCGAGAGAGAGTGAGTGAGTGAGTGAGTGAGTGAGAGAGAGATTGACAGTGAGTGAGAGAGCGAGAATGAGTGAGTGAGTGAGAGTGAGTGAGAGAGCGAGAGTGAGTGAGTGAGAGAGTGAGAGAGTTAGTGAGTGAGTGAGAGAGTGAGAGTGAGTGAGAGTGAGTGAGAGAGGGAGAGTGAGTGAGTGAGTGAGTGAGAGAGTGAGAGAGTTAGTGAGTGAGTGAGAGAGTGAGCGAGTGACTGAGAGAGCGAGAGAATGAGTGAGTGAGAGATTGAGAGAGAGTGAGAGTGAGTGAGAGAGCGAGAGTGAGTGAGTGAGTGAATGAGAGAGTGAGAGAGTTAGTGAGTGAGTGAGAGAGTGAGTGACTGAGAGAGCGAGAGAATGAGTGAGTGAGAGATTGAGAGTGAGTGAGTGAGTGAGAGAGCGAGAGAGAGTGAGTGAGTGAGTGAGTGAGTGAGTGAGTGAGAGAGTTAGTGAGTGAGTGAGAGAGTGAGAGAGTGAGAGTGAGTGAGAGAGCGAGAGAGAGTGAGTGAGAGAGCGAGTGAGAGATTGAGAGTGAGTGAGAGTGAGTGAGAGAGTGAGTGAGAGAGCGAGAGAGAATGAGTGAGTGAGAGTGAGTGAGAGAGCGAGAGAGAGTGAGTGAGTGAGTGAGAGAGTGAGAGAGTGAGTGAGTGAGAGAGTGAGTGAGTGAGAGAGTGAGTGAGAGTGAGTGAGTGAGAGATTGAGAGTGAGTGAGTGAGAGAGCGAGAGAGAATGAGCGAGTGAGTGAGTGAGTGAGTACATTACACTGAACAACAAATTTTTACTTTTTTTCTTGCTCCGAAATAAAAATAGGTGAATATTACTAGTAAGTGTGTCCTAAATCTGAATTTAAAATCCAAATTGCCCAAACACGTACCATTTTTTATGAAAAAAAAACTACTTCTTGTTTAATTTTTCACGGCTACTGATAAAATTACAACACACTAGAAAAATTATGTTACATAGTTTAAAACACAACAATATAAGTATTTCATGCGTAAAGTGAGAAATATCTCGCAATTTGAACTTACCGTTTGAGCCGTGCAGAGCAAAAGTAGTATAAGTCAAAATTGGCTGTTTAAAGTAAAAGTTCTGTAAAATACAGCGCAAAGTAGCAATTAATATGGCCTTCTTGCTATCCACTAACTACTAATAGTTTAAATAAAATGAATATTAATTGCTACTTTGCGCTGTATTTTACAGAATGTTTACTTTAACCCTCATTACCCATTTTTGACTTACTCATTTAAAAGAATTTTTGGATGTCTTCCATTTATAATTAGACTCGAGGTTATCTTTTACAAGGAACCAACAATAGTCTGCAAGCACGCTGGATAATAATCTTCCTTTATATCGCTTTTCCATTTCAGATATTTCTTGATGAAATCTTTACCATGCTCGTCGCTTACCGCTCCAAAGTTAGGAGGAAAGAAATCCAAATGAGAATGTAAAAAGTGTATTTTGAGAGACATTTTTAAAGTTTTCTGTGCGTAAGTTTCAGTTTAGTCCTATCTTATATGCGTTTGTATCCAGTCCTCGATTCACTCATAAGCTTCTGTATTGACATAAAGCCTACTTACATTTAAAGGAACTACTTTCCAATGATGAAAGAATATTATTCAAATCTATTAATAGTTTCCTGAGATTGCCACACACAAACACAGTCTCTTTATAATATAACAATATTTAGTATATTATAAACACATATGAATATCATCCGTATAAAAACGGTTGCTAATATTTATCCGATTGTTGTCCAAGGCAACCTAAATTAAATGCAGTCATTTGTTTTATCTTCATTACTCGTATATTAATCTGAGGCGGCAATGATATAAAAACATTATTATTTTAAAACAGATATAGTCTACCTTGCCATATGGTAATGCAGAATTCTTGCACGGAAATATTATGTACTTCAGTACATCATAGTAAAATCAGTCCTATCAAAATTTTGCACAGAATAAAACTTATCGGAAATCGTTTTTAAAGAAACTTTTGTTATGTAATATTTTTCATAAAAATCAATAATAAGCGAGATATTTCGATTTATTTAATTAAGGTCCCCTTGTAATCGCCCTTTTGAATAAAATATGTTGAATGATATATAGAGCCTAAAATCTAAGTTAGAAGGAACTTAATTTATATTCCAATTTTCATATAAATAGTTTCAGCCATTATTGTGTGAAAAGGGAATGAACATCCAGACGACAGACATACAAACAAAAATAACAAAAAAACTATTTTCGGTCTCAGGATGATTAATTACCTATGTTAACACCTATTATTTTTGGAAAAGCGAAAATTACCTGAAAAATTTTGGTTACAGATTTATTCCTAGTAAGCCTATAGATCTGATGCTTTTCCAATTCACTGCGGGCTAAAGCAGGTAGGTGCACTATCACCTTTACTTTTTAACTTCGCTCTAGAATATGCCATTAGGAAAGTTCAGGATAACAGAGAGGGTTTGGAATTGAACGGGTTACATCAGCTGCTTGTCTATGCGGATGACGTGAATATGTTAGGAGAAAATCCACAAACGATTAGGGAAAATACGGAAATTCCACTTGAAGCAACTAAAGCGACGATAGGTTTGGAAGTAAATCCCGAAAAGACAAAGTATATAATTATGTCTCGTAACCAGAATATTATACGAAATGGAAGTATAAAAACTGGAGATTTATCCTTCGAAGAGGTGGAAAAATTCAAATATCTCGGACCAACAGAAAGAAACATAAAAGATACTCGCGAGGAAATTAAACGCTGAATAAATATGGGAAATGCCTGTTATTATTCGATTGAGAAGCTTTTGTTATCTAGTCTGCTGTCAAAAAATCTGAAAGTTAGAATTTATAAAACAGTTATATTACCGGTTGTTCTGTATGGTTGTGAAACTTGGACTCTCACTTTGAGAGAGGAACAGAGATTAAGGGTGTTTGAGAATAAGGTGTTTAGGAAAATATTTGGGGCTAAGAGGAATGAAGTTACAGGAGAATGGAAAAAGTTACACAACACAGAACTGCACGCATTGTATTCTTCACCTGACATAATTAGGAACATTAAATCCAGACGTTTGAAATGGGGAGGGCATGTAGCACGTATGGGCGAATCCAGAATTGCATATAGAGTGTTAGTTGGGAGGCCGGAGGGAAAAAGACCTTTAGGGAGGCCGAGACGTAGATGGGAAGATAATATTAAAATGGATTTGAGGGAGATGGGATATGATGATAGAGACTGGATTAATCTTGTTCTGGATAGGGATCGATGGCGGGTTTATGTGAGGGCGGCAATGAACCTGCGGGTTCCTTAAAAGCCAGCAAGTAAGTAAGGGTATAGATTTGCTGTTGATAGCACTTTAATAGCCATAATAAATAAATAACATAAATAAATTATTTGACTCACTTATAACTTGAGTCTCAATTGGACACAAAATTTTATTTCACATACAGTACATGTAACAGAGCAGAGAAACATGAATTGTTTTAATATCAGCATTGCTATCTTATTGTTTTAACAGAAGAAAATGTATAATATTGTATCTGTTACGGGGATAACAACATTATTTACTGCTCTACGTGGGACCAGCTACTAATCATGCCTTCCAACTACACTGGCATTTTACAAAATCAGTGTCTACAATAGTTCACTAACGGTTGTGGTATCTGTTAGCGACACAAAACTATTTTAAGGGGGTGCTTGTCGTTGCTCTTGCAACTTCAACATTATTCTATGATGTCGGAAAGATATTCAGCTGCCTGAAACACAAGTACATTTATAATGACTGCAGGAGAGGAAAACATGGACTGGTTTAGATATTGAATTTTAAAGTGCGTTGGACATTTGCAAACAGTCGCCCCGTCTAGGGCAGGGCTGGTCATGGAAGCTGTCGTCTTTTGTTTCTGCATGACACTTCATCACCGATCCAACTGAAAACATACGAACCTTCTTTTGAGGCAGGCTCGAAGTATGGGGATGCTTGCTACAACGTTCACATGCTTGATAAGTAAGCATGGAACAGCGGGCGTGTCTTGCTTAAATACAGACGTGGACAAATTATTAGCAAAATTTAAGATTTTTATTATATATTTTTACAAAATATGATTCTTCAATTTAGACTACAGTTGACATTTTTGTGTATTTCCAAATTATTAGCTAAACTGAAGATTTGTATTGTATATTTTTCAAAATTTAACTCCTCAATTTGGACTACAGTTGATATTTTTGCATATTTACAAATTATTAGCAAAACTGAAAGTTTTTTTGTATATTTTTACAAAATTCGATTCTTCAATTTGTACTACAGTTGACACTTTGGATATTTCGAAATTATTAGCAAAACTGAAGATTTTTGTTTTATATTTTTACAAAATTTGACTCTTCAATGCAGTTGACAATTTTGCTAATTTACAAATTATTAGCAAAATTGAAGACTTTTATTATATATTTTTACAAAACTTGACTCTTCAATTTAAACTACAGTTGACATTTTTGCATATTTCTGTCTACTGTAATGATGGAAATATCCAAAATTGTCAAATGTAGTCTAAATTGAAAAGTCAAATTTTGTAAACAGAATTATAAAAATCGTCCATTTTGTTAATAATTTGTCCACGTCTGTACTCGTGTAACAATGTGAAATGCATACACTAACCAATTATACTGTAAAAGCAGTAATATAACCCTCTCTATTATCCTGGACTTTCCTAATGGCATATTCTAGAGCAGGCCTGCACAAACGGCGCTCATCGAGCGGGAGAGCCGTCCAAACAGCTCACCGGAAAGGTACGTCGGAATGACGTAGGCCTGCTTTTGGTAGAGGATAGTCCACGCAGCTCTCTGGTGTAGTGTGAATTATCAGTAGCTATTTCACTTTACCTATCTACGGCTACATAATGGGGGAATCTAAAAGACGGAAAAGTGATCATCAGGCAAATTCTTTCAATATTGCATGGGAAAATGCTTATTTTTTCACAGCAGCTTAACTCAATACTTATCTGCCACAACAGTTTGAAAGAAAGAGGAAAACATAATATAATGCGTCATTACTAGCCCACACATAGAGATACGATGGTTTTGTTGGTGAAGATCGCAGTGAAAAGGTTCAGGAGTTGAAAGTTGTATTATAACATGAGGTAGGGTACGTTAGAATTTATTCATCTTCAACAATTTAAATATCTCTCTTCAGGGAAAAGACCAGCTCATTGTTGATGTGTTGAATGAATTACGGGATTTCAGTCGTAAACTTACACTTTTCGTAAGTCAGTTTCGAGAAGGTAATATGGCTCACTTTCGAACGATAGAAACTGCTCGTGATGAAGCCATTTAAACGAATATGTGCAAATATTAATTGAAATTCGAAATGAATTTAATTCTAGGTTCCAAGATCTTGTTTTAATTGAAAATAAGTTTAAAATTATCATAATAAATTCCTTCAACACTAGTTGAACCAGTGTCATAAATAACATTTAAGTGTGCTTAAATGCGACAGGCTCAAAATTCCGGCACACGGGCGGCACTGATATAACCTCGGCAGTTGCGAGCGTCGTTAAATAAAACATAACATTTAACATTCAACGATTTACAGCTCGAACTTATTGATCTTCAACGTGACCTAAGGGCTAAAGACCGTTTGAATAATACTACTAGCCTGGTTGAGTTTTACAAGACTAAACATTAGCAATAATATCCACGACTACACAGGCTGTCTGTGAAAATGATTGCTACGTTTGGCTCAACATTTATATTTGTGAGCAACTGTTTTCTATAATAATAATAATAATCCGTGGCGCTACAGCCCGTGAAGGGCCTAGACCGACCAGTCGGCTGCTGGCCTCACGCCCACATGCCGAAGCAGAGGTGGACGATCATCCAACCAGAATGGAGGTATCGTGTGCTTAGCACGATGATCCCCCCAGCCGTTATAGCTGGTATTCGCAACCGAATTTCGCTACCTATCGTAGCTCCCCAAGTGCATCACGATGCTGGGTGGGCACCGGTCCCATACACTGGCCGAAATTTCATGAGAAAATTTCTTCCCCCATAAGGACTCAAA